>NC_090649.1:5909472-5911972 GCF_040937935.1 Hyperolius riggenbachi | reverse complement strand
GTTGTGTTTTTATTTCATTTAACCCTTTATGGAAATGGGTAAGGGGTACTCCTGCACCCCTATACTCATTTCTCCTGGGAGGGGGGTGGGCATCTGGGGGTCCCCTTCTTAAAGGGGACTCCCAGATGCCACCATGAACCCCCCCCCCCAGGGAGTCGTCGCCCCCGCCTCCACCTGGGGCAAGGGAGGCGGGGAAGAGCCCCTTGTCCATGGATTGAACAAGGGGCTCCGGGGGGGGAGGGGGAGGCTTGGCCGCCCCTCCCCCCCGGAGCCCCCCCATACCATGGACCATGCGGGCTGGTATAGCTCAGGGTGCGAAGCCCCAGTCGGCCGGGGCTCCACATTCTGGCTATCCCAGCCTGCCTGGGGGACAAGGGGTTACAGAGGCTCGGGAGGGGGGACCCCACGTCATTTTTTTTTTAAAATTTGCTATCAATTTTTTTTTTAATCTTCTGAGTGTGGGAAATAAATTTTAAAAAAAAACGACGTGGGGTCCCCCCCTCCCGAGCCTCTGTAACCCCTTGTCTCCCATGCAGGCTGGGATAGCCAGAATGCGGAGCCCCGGCCGACTGGGGCTTCGCACCCTGAGCTATACCAGCCCGCATGGTCCATGGTATGGGGGGGCTCTGGGGGGGAGGGGCGGCCAAGCCTCCCCCTCCCCCCCTGAGCCCTTGTCCAATCCATGGACAAGGGGCTCTTCCCCACCTCCGGTGCCCCAGGAGGAGGTGGGGGCGACGACTCCCTGGGGGGGGGGGGGGGGTTCATGGTGGCATCTGGGAGTCCCCTTTAAGAAGGGGACCCCCAGATGCCCACCCCCCTCCCAGGAGAAATGAGTATAGGGGTGCAGGAGTACCCCTTACCCATTTCCATAAAGGGTTAAATGAAATAAAAACACAACCACGAGAAAAGTATTTTAATAATCTTAATTAACCACAAATACTTACCTGTACCTTTAAAAAAATGTTCCCACGCCAATATATCCTCGGAAATGATCCAACGCATAACAATATCCTCTTATCTTGCGATCTTCAATTAACTTGATTGAAGATCTCCCACGCCAATTAAAATACTATACCTTACAATGCGTCCTGCGTAGGGACGCATAGCACGGCTCCCGCTGTCCTCCCCGCCTCCTCACCTGTCACCCTCACCTAGCCTGGCACCTGGTGCACCCATGGGTGCCACCCTAGGTGAGGGTGACAGGTGCAGGCAGACGGGGAGAGACAGCGGAGCTGGCAGCTATACGTCCTGCACAGGACGCATCCTAAGGTATAGTAACCGGCTCATAAATGAGCCGGTTCTTTTTGTATTGAATCAAATGAATCGATTCATTTGATTCAATACAAAAAGAACCTGAAAATGAGCCGGTTCTTTTTGTATTGACTCAAATGAATCGATTCATTTGATTCAATACAAAAAGAACCGGCTCATTTATGAGCCGGTTACTATACCTTAAGATGCGTCCTGTGCAGGACGTATAGCGCTGGCTCCCGCGATCTCTCCCCACCTGCCTGCACCTGTCACCCTCACCTAGGGTGGCACCCATGGGTGCACCAGGTGCCAGGCTAGGTGAGGGTGACAGGTGAGGAGGCGGGGAGGACAGCGGGAGCCGTGCTATGCGTCCCTACGCAGGACGCATTGTAAGGTATAGTATTTTAATTGGCGTGGGAGATCTTCAATCAAGTTAATTGAAGATCGCAAGATAAGAGGATATTGTTATTCGTTGGATCATTTCCGAGGATATATTGGCGTGGGAACATTTTTTTAAAGGTACAGGTAAGTATTTGTGGTTAATTAAGATTATTAAAATACTTTTCTCGTGGTTGTGTTTTTATTTCATTTAACCCTTTATGGAAATGGGTAAGGGGTACTCCTGCACCCCTATACTCATTTCTCCTGGGAGGGGGGTGGGCATCTGGGGGTCCCCTTCTTAAAGGGGACTCCCAGATGCCACCATGAACCCCCCCCCCAGGGAGTCGTCGCCCCCACCTCCTCCTGGGGCACCGGAGGTGGGGAAGAGCCCCTTGTCCATGGATTGGACAAGGGCTCTGGGGGGGAGGGGGAGGCTTGGCTGCCCCTCCCCCCCAGAGCCCCCCCATACCATGGACCATGCGGGCTGGTATAGCTCAGGGTGCGAAGCCCCAGTCGGCCGGGGCTCCGCATTCTGGCTATCCCAGCCTGCATGGGAGACAAGGGGTTACAGAGGCTTGGGAGGGGGGGACCCCACGTCGTTACAATGGGGATCCTCCTGATCCTCCTGATCCCCATTGGTCTGTTAAGGAACCAATGGGGACCATTGGAGCTAAAATGTAAAGATGCTTTTTGCTCTTAGCTATACTAAGTATAGCTAAGAGCAGTGAGTGCGGCGGAGGCGGCGTGTGTGGCGTCGGGGCGGCGGAGATCTTCAATCAACATGTAACTGAAGGTCGCAAGATGGAGGATACTGTCGTGGGACCTAATTGACGTGGGATTTTTTTTCTTAAAGGTACAGGTAAGTATT
>NC_090649.1:5871972-5894472 GCF_040937935.1 Hyperolius riggenbachi | reverse complement strand
CAATATACTATTTGGAAATAAAGGTGTATTTTTTCTTTGGTGATTTTTTTTTCCACTATTTTCACATGCACAGGAATGCACGGGCGGGAGCGTGCACGTGCACACGCGCACAGTGGCAGCAGCACTGTCTGACTTATAAAAATGTCCTGGAGCCAGTAAGAGGCTCTAGCAGGACGATTTTATAAGTCAGCTTGTCATTAAGTGGTTAAGGCAAACGGGGCAAGTCTCAAGTCCATATTGACCCCAAACATCTGTCCCTCACTTTAAAAATTAAATTTGTGGTGCCGCGGGTAGGCTGTTGGGTACTGTGGCCTGTAGTGGCAGGTAGGCTGTTGGGTACTGTGGCCTGTAGTGGCAGGTAGGCTGTTGGGTACTGTGGCCTGTAGTGGCGGGTAGGCTGTTGGGTACTGTGGCCTGTAGTGGCGGGTAGGCTGTTGGGTACTGTGGCCTGTAGTGGGGGGTAGGCTGTTGGGTACTGTGGCCTGTAGTGGCAGGTAGGCTGTTGGGTACTGTGGCCTGTAGTGGCAGGTAGGCTGTTGGGTACTGTGGCCTGTAGTGGCAGGTAGGCTGTTGGGTACTATGGCCTGTAGTGGCGGGTAGGCTGTTGGGTACTGTGACCTGTAGTGGCAGGTAGGCTGTTGGGTACTGTGGTCTGTAGTGGCGGGTAGGCTGTTGGGTACTGTGGCCTGTAGTGGCAGGTAGGCTGTTGGGTACTGTGGCCTGTAGTGGCAGGTAGGCTGCTGGGTACTGTGGCCTGTAGTGGCAGGTAGGCTGTTGGGTACTGTGGCCTGTAGTGGCGGGTAGGCTGTTGGGTACTGTGGCCTGTAGTGGCGGGTAGGCTGTTGGGTACTGTGGCCTGTAGTGGCAGGTAGGCTGTTGGGTACTGTGGCCTGTAGTGGCGGGTCGGCTGTTGGGTACTGTGGCCTGTAGTGGCGGGTAGGCTGTTGGGTACTGTGGCCTGTAGTGGTGGGTAGGCTGTTGGGTACTGTGGCCTGTAGTGGCGGGTAGGCTGTTGGGTACTGTGGCCTGTAGTGGCGGGTAGGCTGCTGGGTACTGTGGTCTGTAGTGGCAGGTAGGCTGTTGGGTACTGTGGCCTGTAGTGGCGGGTAGGCTGTTGGGTACTGTGGCCTGTAGTGGCGGGTAGGCTGTTGGGTACTGTGGCCTGTAGTGGCGGGTAGGCTGTTGGGTACTGTGGCCTGTAGTGGCGGGTAGGCAGTTGGGTACTGTGGCCTTTAGTGGCGGGTAGGCTGTTGGGTACTGTGGCCTGTAGTGGCGGGTAGGCTGTTGGGTACTGTGGCCTGTAGTGGCGGGTAGGCTGCTGGGTACTGTGGCCTGTAGTGGCGGGTAGGCTGTTGGGTACTGTGGCCTGTAGTGGCGGGTAGGCTGTTGGGTACTGTGGCCTGTAGTGGCGGGTAGGCTGTTGGGTACTGTGGCCTGTAGTGGCGGGTGGGCTGTTGGGTACTGTGGCCTGTAGTGGCAGGTAGGCTGTTGGGTACTGTGGCCTGTAGTGGCGGGTCGGCTGTTAGGTACTGTGGCCTGTAGTGGCGGGTAGGCTGTTGGGTACTGTGGCCTGTAGTGGTGGGTAGGCTGTTGGGTACTGTGGCCTGTAGTGGTGGGTAGGCTGTTGGGTACTGTGGCCTGTAGTGGCGGGTAGGCTGTTGGGTACTGTGGCCTGTAGTGGTGGGTAGGCTGTTGTTTACTGTGGCCTGTAGTGGCGGGTAGGCTGTTGGGTACTGTGGCCTGTAGTGGCAGGTAGGCTGTTGGGTACTGTGGCCTGTAGTGGCAGGTAGGCTGTTGGGTACTGTGGCCTGTAGTGGCGGGTAGGCTGTTGGGTACTGTGGCCTGTAGTGGCAGGTAGGCTGCTGGGTACTGTGGCCTGTAGTGGCAGGTAGGCATATACTTAACCTGATTCCACGCCAGGTAGGCTGTTGGGTACTGTGGCCTGTAGTGGTGGGTAGGCTCTTGGGTACTGTGGCCTGTAGTGGCGGGTAGGCTGTTGGGTACTGTGGCCTGTAGTGGCGGGTAGGCTGCTGGGTACTGTGGCCTGTAGTGGCGGGTAGGCTGTTGGGTACTGTGGCCTGTAGTGGCGGGTAGGCTGCTGGGTACTGTGGCCTGTAGTGGCGGGTAGGCTGTTGGGTACTGTGGCCTGTAGTGGCGGGTAGGCTGTTGGGTACTGTGGCCTGTAGTGGCAGGTAGGCTGTTGGGTACTGTGGCCTGTAGTGGCGGGTCGGCTGTTGGGTACTGTGGCCTGTAGTGGCGGGTAGGCTGTTGGGTACTGTGGCCTGTAGTGGCGGGTAGGCTGTTGGGTACTGTGGCCTGTAGTGGCGGGTAGGCTGTTGGGTACTGTGGCCTGTAGTGGCGGGTAGGCTGTTGGGTACTGTGGCCTGTAGTGGCGGGTAGGCTGTTGGGTACTGTGGCCTGTAGTGGCGGGTAGGCTGTTGGGTACTGTGGCCTGTAGTGGCGGGTAGGCTGTTGGGTACTGTGGCCTGTAGTGGCGGGTAGGCTGCTGGGTACTGTGGCCTGTAGTGGCGGGTAGGCTGTTGGGTACTGTGGCCTGTAGTGGCAGGTAGGCTGTTGGGTACTGTGGCCTGTAGTGGCGGGTCGGCTGTTGGGTACTGTGGCCTGTAGTGACGGGTAGGCTGTTGGGTACTGTGGCCTGTAGTGGCGGGTAGGCTGTTGGGTACTGTGGCCTGTAGTGGTGGGTAGGCTGTTAGGTACTGTGGCCTGTAGTGGCGGGTAGGCTGCTGGGTACTGTGGCCTGTAGTGGCGGGTAGGCTGTTGGGTACTGTGGCCTGTAGTGGCGGGTAGGCTGTTGGGTACTGTGGCCTGTAGTGGCGGGTAGGCTGTTGGGTACTGTGGCCTGTAGTGGCGGGTAGGCTGTTGGGTACTGTGGCCTGTAGTGGCAGGTAGGCTGTTGGGTACTGTGGCCTGTAGTGGCGGGTAGGCTGTTGGGTACTGTGGCCTGTAGTGGCGGGTAGGCTGTTGGGTACTGTGGCCTGTAGTGGCGGGTAGGCTGTTGGGTACTGTGGCCTGTAGTGGCGGGTAGGCTGTTGGGTACTGTGGCCTGTAGTGGCGGGTAGGCTGTTGGGTACTGTGGCCTGTAGTGGCGGGTAGGCTGTTGGGTACTGTGGCCTGTAGTGGCGGGTAGGCTGTTGGGTACTGTGGCCTGTAGTGGCGGGTAGGCTGCTGGGTACTGTGGCCTGTAGTGGCGGGTAGGCTGTTGGGTACTGTGGCCTGTAGTGGCGGGTAGGCTGTTGGGTACTGTGGCCTGTAGTGGCGGGTAGGCTGTTGGGTACTGTGGCCTGTAGTGGCGGGTAGGCTGTTGGGTACTGTGGCCTGTAGTGGCGGGTAGGCTGTTGGGTACTGTGGCCTGTAGTGGCGGGTAGGCTGTTGGGTACTGTGGCCTGTAGTGGTGGGTAGGCTGTTGGGTACTGTGGCCTGTAGTGGCGGGTAGGCTGTTGGGTACTGTGGCCTGTAGTGGCGGGTAGGCTGTTGGGTACTGTGGCCTGTAGTGGCGGGTAGGCTGTTGGGTACTGTGGCCTGTAGTGGCGGGTAGGCTGTTGGGTACTGTGGCCTGTAGTGGCGGGTAGGCTGTTGGGTACTGTGGCCTGTAGTGGCGGGTAGGCTGCTGGGTACTGTGGCCTGTAGTGGCGGGTAGGCTGTTGGGTACTGTGGCCTGTAGTGGCGGGTAGGCTGTGTGGTACTGTGGCCTGTAGTGGCAGGTAGGCTGCTGGGTACTGTGGCCTGTAGTGGCAGGTAGGCTGTTGGGTACTGTGGCCTGTAGTGGCGGGTAGGCTGTTGGGTACTGTGGCCTGTAGTGGCGGGTAGGCTGTTGGGTACTGTGGCCTGTAGTGGTGGGAGGCTGTTGGGTACTGTGGCCTGTAGTGGTGGGTAGGCTGTTGGGTACTGTGGCCTGTAGTGGCGGGTAGGCTGTTGGGTACTGTGGCCTGTAGTGGTGGGTAGGCTGTTGGGTACTGTGGCCTGTAGTGGCGGGTAGGCTGTTGGGTACTGTGGCCTGTAGTGACAGGTAGGCTGTTGGGTACTGTAGCCTGTAGTGGCAGGTAGGCTGTTGGGTACTGTGGCCTGTAGTGGCGGGTAGGCTGTTGGGTACTGTGGCCTGTAGTGGCGGGTAGGCTGCTGGGTACTGTGGCCTGTAGTGGCAGGTAGGCATATACTTAACCTGATTCCACGCCAGGTAGGCTGTTGGGTACTGTGGCCTGTAGTGGTGGGTAGGCTCTTGGGTACTGTGGCCTGTAGTGGCGGGTAGGCTGTTGGGTACTGTGGCCTGTAGTGGCGGGTAGGCTGCTGGGTACTGTGGCCTGTAGTGGCGGGTAGGCTGTTGGGTACTGTGGCCTGTAGTGGCGGGTAGGCTGCTGGGTACTGTGGCCTGTAGTGGCGGGTAGGCTGTTGGGTACTGTGGCCTGTAGTGGCGGGTAGGCTGTTGGGTACTGTGGCCTGTAGTGGCAGGTAGGCTGTTGGGTACTGTGGCCTGTAGTGGCGGGTCGGCTGTTGGGTACTGTGGCCTGTAGTGGCGGGTAGGCTGTTGGGTACTGTGGCCTGTAGTGGCGGGTAGGCTGTTGGGTACTGTGGCCTGTAGTGGCGGGTAGGCTGTTGGGTACTGTGGCCTGTAGTGGCGGGTAGGCTGTTGGGTACTGTGGCCTGTAGTGGCGGGTAGGCTGTTGGGTACTGTGGCCTGTAGTGGCGGGTAGGCTGTTGGGTACTGTGGCCTGTAGTGGCGGGTAGGCTGTTGGGTACTGTGGCCTGTAGTGGCGGGTAGGCTGCTGGGTACTGTGGCCTGTAGTGGCGGGTAGGCTGTTGGGTACTGTGGCCTGTAGTGGCAGGCAGGCTGTTGGGTACTGTGGCCTGTAGTGGCGGGTCGGCTGTTGGGTACTGTGGCCTGTAGTGGCGGGTAGGCTGTTGGGTACTGTGGCCTGTAGTGGCGGGTAGGCTGTTGGGTACTGTGGCCTGTAGTGGCGGGTAGGCTGTTGGGTACCTCTGGCCTGTAGTGGCGGGTAGGCTGCTGGGTACTGTGGCCTGTAGTGGCGGGTAGGCTGTTGGGTACTGTGGCCTGTAGTGGCGGGTAGGCTGTTGGGTACTGTGGCCTGTAGTGGCGGGTAGGCTGTTGGGTACTGTGGCCTGTAGTGGCGGGTAGGCTGTTGGGTACTGTGGCCTGTAGTGGCAGGTAGGCTGTTGGGTACTGTGGCCTGTAGTGGCGGGTAGGCTGTTGGGTACTGTGGCCTGTAGTGGCGGGTAGGCTGTTGGGTACTGTGGCCTGTAGTGGCGGGTAGGCTGTTGGGTACTGTGGCCTGTAGTGGCGGGTAGGCTGTTGGGTACTGTGGCCTGTAGTGGCGGGTAGGCTGTTGGGTACTGTGGCCTGTAGTGGCGGGTAGGCTGTTGGGTACTGTGGCCTGTAGTGGCGGGTAGGCTGTTGGGTACTGTGGCCTGTAGTGGCGGGTAGGCTGCTGGGTACTGTGGCCTGTAGTGGCGGGTAGGCTGTTGGGTACTGTGGCCTGTAGTGGCGGGTAGGCTGTTGGGTACTGTGGCCTGTAGTGGCGGGTAGGCTGTTGGGTACTGTGGCCTGTAGTGGCGGGTAGGCTGTTGGGTACTGTGGCCTGTAGTGGCGGGTAGGCTGTTGGGTACTGTGGCCTGTAGTGGCGGGTAGGCTGTTGGGTACTGTGGCCTGTAGTGGCGGGTAGGCTGTTGGGTACTGTGGCCTGTAGTGGCGGGTAGGCTGTTGGGTACTGTGGCCTGTAGTGGCGGGTAGGCTGTTGGGTACTGTGGCCTGTAGTGGCGGGTAGGCTGTTGGGTACTGTGGCCTGTAGTGGCGGGTAGGCTGTTGGGTACTGTGGCCTGTAGTGGCGCGTAGGCTGTTGGGTACTGTGGCCTGTAGTGGCGGGTAGGCTGCTGGGTACTGTGGCCTGTAGTGGCGGGTAGGCTGTTGGGTACTGTGGCCTGTAGTGGCGGGTAGGCTGTGTGGTACTGTGGCCTGTAGTGGCAGGTAGGCTGCTGGGTACTGTGGCCTGTAGTGGCAGGTAGGCTGTTGGGTACTGTGGCCTGTAGTGGCGGGTAGGCTGTTGGGTACTGTGGCCTGTAGTGGCAGGTAGGCTGTTGGGTACTGTGGCCTGTAGTGGCGGGTAGGCTGCTGGGTACTGTGGCCTGTAGTGGCAGGTAGGCTGTTGGGTACTGTGGCCTGTAGTGGCGGGTAGGCTGCTGGGTACTGTGGCCTGTAGTGGCGGGTAGGCTGCTGGGTACTGTGGCCTGTAGTGGCAGGTAGGCTGCTGGGTACTGTGGCCTGTAGTGGCGGGTAGGCTGCTGGGTACTGTGGCCTGTAGTGGCAGGTAGGCTGCTGGGTACTGTGGCCTGTAGTGGCAGGTAGGCTGCTGGGTACTGTGGCCTGTAGTGGCAGGTAGGCTGCTGGGTACTGTGGCCTGTAGTGGCAGGTAGGCTGCTGGGTACTGTGGCCTGTAGTGGCAGGTAGGCTGCTGGGTACTGTGGCCTGTAGTGGCAGGTAGGCATATACTTAACCTGATTCCACGCCTCCCCAGTCGCCAGGGTTTTCTCTGCTTCCCCTTCCACCTTTCTTCCTGGTGGTGAAACGCACAGCAGCAGCGCTCTCCCCGTCACAGTAGGCATGTGACGTCACAATGTCAGTACCTCCATACCTGGGAGGAGGGAAGAGGCGCTCTGCTGTTGCCTCGGGGTGTGCGTCTCACTAACAAGAAGAAAGGAGCAAGTCAGAAGGTGAGACAGAGCCAATGGACATCATCTTCCACCAATCTCTGGTGGTCAGCAAGTGGCCTGTAATGAATAGCGGAGATGCCGCCACGCGTTCTGGCGGCGGGGCGGCTGTCTCCGCATTCAGACCGGCGGTTTCCGTACAGCAGTATGCGTCTGGTTTGCCTGGACCTTCTAGTGCACACAGATGGAGAGCTACACGCGCGCGCGCTAGAAGGCAGGCCCTTTATGCCAGTAGGAGAGGGATCAGCTGATCAGGATGATCAGCTGATTCCAGCGCAACTACCGATTGGCTGAGTGGCTGGGGGCGGCGCTGAGGAGCTCTGCAGTATATATAGATCTTGCTGGTCAGTCGCTGGTTGTCTGCCGTTGCGAATACATACGTGTGAGCACTCAGACCTCAGTCAGATCCCACAGTGTGTTAGAACCAGGTGGACCTGGGAATTCCCACTTAGCCAGATTACGCTCTTGTTATACTTTAGACCGGTTCTGGGGTGTTGAGACCAAGGACCTCACACCCAAGCTTAGGATCACTGTGTCATTACTGTGTTATACTTTAGACCAGTTCCGGGGTGTTGAGACCAAGGACCTCACACCCAAGCTTAGGATTACTGTGTCATTGCTGAGTTATTCTTTAGACCAGTTCCGGGGTGTTGAGACCAAGGACCTCACACCCAAGCTTAGGATTACTGTGTCATTGCTGAGTTATTCTTTAGACTAGTTCCTGGGTGTCGAGACCAAGGACCTCACACCTCAGACTAGGATTGTGCTTTATATCTGTTATGACCATTTGCTCTGTCGACCTCTCTCTTGCTTTCTGATTCGGTACCTCTGCCTACCTGTTGCCAAACCTTGCCTGTACCCGGTTACCGAATCAGCCTTCTGTCTCTGTATCTTATCTGCTCGTGTGTTGCCGACCTGGCCTTCCCGACCCTTCTGGCTGTCACTCATCCCTTGAGTGTTCAGTCTGTCTGTACTATCCGTGACACTATTCCACCAAGTGTCAGTGAGCTGCAAGGACTCCTGCTCCTCAGAGAGTCCTGCATGCAAGTGCAACCAGTGGCCTCTACTCTTTAGGAGTCCCCTGGCTGCAGTACAATCTGATTTCCAGATTACCATGGAATCACTGGTTGCCAGGTTATCTCTATCCGCTCTCTTAGGAGATAGTCCCTGCACAGCCGAGGGCCACCTGCCCCTCAGGTGGTCTCTGGCCAAGTTGTCTGTGTCTCCCGCCTCACGGGAGATAGCCTACAGTTACAGCAAACTCTTACACTTCATTAGGTGTCCATAGGTTAGTCATACTTGTATTGTTGGTGATTCTGCAGATCATCCATAATCAGGTATACATCTGTATTGTTGATGATTCTGCAGATCATCAATAATCAGATTCTCTCTGTGTGCTGACACCAATCATTACAGAACGGCAGACCTGAAAAACAAAATGGACGCACTCAACAGCCGTCTTGATGGACTAACCACCTCGGTGGAGAATTTCATCAGGGTGTTGGACGGTCAACAGACCCAGATTACTGCTTTGTCTGGGTCCATACAAGTCCTTCAAACGGCTGTGAATGCAGTGCGATCTCCTCCAGTTACAGACTTGCGTATGTCTGTACCCGAAAGGTTTTTTGGTCATAGATCTGACTTTCAGAACTTTAGAAATCGAGTAATGTCTTATTTTGAGTTTAGACCCAATCTATCAGGAACTGAGGCACAGAGAATTACGTTTATTAAGACCCTTTTGTCAGGGGACTCTCAAACATGGGCATATAGCCTTCAGGCAGGGCATGAGGCTTTGACATCAGTTGAGGAATTTTTTAAGGCCATGGCCATAATTTACGATGATCCGGACATTGTTCTACTGCTGAGCGGAAACTTAAGACTTTACGTCAGGGTAAGGATCCGGTAGAAGTCTACGCAGCTGAGTTCAGGAAGTGGGCTGTGTCAGCTAGGTGGGGGACATTTGCTTTGTTAGACTGTTTCCTATCAGGGCTATCAGACACAGTTTCTGATTTGATGTTGGGACACCCTGAACCGAAATCTATTGATGAGGCAATCTCTTTAGCAGAACGGGTTGATCGCCGTTTACGCTATCAGAAACAAACCCGGGGTAAGAATACTGTAAGATATGTCTCCTACGCCTCTCCTCCACCTGTTTCACCTCCGCCAGAGCCAATGCAAATTGGACAGTCAAAATTAACACGGTTGGAAAAGAAACGCAGGAAAACAGAACAGCTCTGTTTGTACTGTGCAGAGGAGGGTCATAAGGTACAGAGTTGTCCTAAAAAGTCGGGAAACGCTGCCGCCTAGGTGTAGTCAGAGGTAATACCCTAGGCACGCAGTTATTACCTCTAAACAATAATCGCCTGCTCCTTCCCTGTTCTGTCACATGGGAGGGTCAGACTGTTACCACTGAAGCTTTTCTAGACTCTGGATCAGCGGCTAACTTTATAGATTACGAGTTTGCAAAAAATGTGGGGATTCCCCTACTCCCGTTAGACCAACAGGTTTTGGTCACTGCGGTAGATGACTCTCCTCTGCAAAGTAGACATCCCCTGTCTCGGACCCCTGAGTTGATGTTCAGTGTTGGGGTGCTACATAAGGAGAGTTTACAGTTTCTGGTCCTGCGTATGGCAACCTCCACCATTATTCTTGGCATGCCATGGTTACAATTTCACTCCCCTCAGATTGACTGGGCTTCAGGTCAGCTAACGAGCTGGTCTACCCATTGTCATCATCACTGTTTAGCGAAAGTAACCGTAGGAAACACCAAGATTCAGGTTAAAGGTGTGCCGACTCAGTACGCAGAGTTTGCTGATGTATTCTGTCCCAAATAAGCAGATAAACTTCCCCCTCACCGTACCTTCGACTGTCCCATCGATTTAAGATCTGGTTGTATGCCCCCTAGGGGTCACCTCTATAATATATCTGGGCCTGAGAAACTGGCAATGCAGGAATACATCAAAGAGAACTTGGCCAAGGGTTTCATCCATCCCTCTCGTTCACCAGCAGGGGCAGTATTCTTTTTTGTAAAAAAAAAAAAGGATGGAGGCCTTCGTCCCTGCATTGATTATCGAGGCTTGAACAAGATTACAGTGAAAAATTGTTACCCATTGCCCTTGATTGACGATTTGTTCACTCGGGTTAAGATTTTCTCTAAACTAGATTTGAGAGGCGCATACAACCTAGTTCGTATTAGAGATGGTGACGAATGGAAGACGGCTTTCAACACACCCGATGGGCACTACGAGTATCTGGTGATGCCCTTCGGGTTGTGTAACGCCCCGGCCGTCTTCCAGGAGTTGATTAATGAGGTATTCAGAGAGGTGTTGGGGAAGTTCGTCTTAGTATATCTGGACGATATACTGATCTTCTCGTCCAATCTCTTGGAACATCGAAAACATGTTAAGTTTGTGTTAGGGGAGTTAAGACAGAATCTGCTTTACGCTAAATTAGAGAAATGTCTCTTCAAAGTAACCTCCGTTGCCTTCTTGGGGTACATTTTCTCTACGTCTGGCCTCTCCATGGATCCTGGAACGGTCTCTGCTGTTTTGGAGTGGCCTCAGCCTGTGGGACTGAAGGCGCTCCAAAGATTTTTGAGCTTTGCCAACTACTACAGGAGATTTATAAAGGGATACTCTTCAGTGGTCTCGCCTCTCACCAGTCTCACCAAGAAGGGTGCTGATACTTACCACTGGTCAGCAGAGGCACATTCTGCTTTCTCTACACTGAAAAAAACTGTTCTGTTCTGCACCCATATTAAGACATGTGGATGTCACTGTGACAATCCAGCCCCGCGATCCCGTCGAGATCTGCTCCCGTTAGCGTACGCAGGAAGTACGGGCGCAGACGGACAACGAGACCGGTTGCTGGATCGTCAGAGGTAAGAAGAAAAGGGCGACAGAGCATGCCAATCCCGTCTAATCTGCTCCCGTTAGCATACGCAGGAAGTACGGTGAACAGACTGACAATAAAGATTGGTCGCGCAGCTGCCGACAATATGTAATGGGACAAACATCCACCAATCCCGTATTACTAGGCCACTGTTGCCATGCAGGTCTCATGCACTAGAGACTGCTGGAGGCAAATGCACTGTGTGCGTAGTAAACGGTTAAGATTGGTTGGAGGTGCCCATACATGTACAATTTTGATTGCATATACAATCGGTACACTAAAAATATCGATTTCGCGCTGGAAATCGGGTAATAACTGCCACCACTCTCTCAAGTTCAGGGAGGAAAGAGACTCCCGCTATCATAATACGGTAGCCAGCCCAATCACGTTCAGCTCCAGTCACCGTTCGGGGAATAGTCACTTCCGACGGCTTAAAGACTGTGAGCAATGTGACGTTAAAGAAAGGTTACTGGGTCCCTATATGATGCAATCTCGAATTGTATTTACAATCGAGAAACTAACGTTATCGATTTCGCACAGGAAATCTGGTACTAGCTAATCCTAGAAGGAAGAAACGGTTATTTACAACCTAGCTAGCAAACAATTTATAAGCAAATCATAAAACGATGTGGTAGTATGACTGACTCTTCAGAGGGCAGATTCGTTATAGCAGCAATCAGATGACCAGAACAGGCACAAGACTGAACGATAAAATCGTTAGTTTATTTCTAAACTACATACACACAGCTTATTTTAGAACAGATTGATTGACAGAGAGAAGGCAAGAAAAGGAACAGGATGTCTGATTATATACAGTTCAAATACCGTTATTGGTAGTCCATGCGGCAATCGCAAGTCTTTGGCGAAAGTCCCAAAATGGCGGTTGCCATGCGGCCAACAGGCCTTTGTTAGAAAGTTCAAAGATGGAGGTTTTGCCCGTGTCCTTGCGGGCTGCCAGGGTGTTACTAGGCATCAGATTGAAGGTAAAGGACGCAGAGCTTTCTGGGCTCTGTCTGGTTATAGCCCCTACTCCAGCAAGGAGGGGTTAGGGGGCGTGGATCACACACCTCTTTGCAGCAGGAGGTCTCTGCCCCTCTTATAGAGGCAAGAATTTACCTGAATCATGATAAGTGTGCTCATCTGCAAACCGTACAAGTTATGTTAAATCTAATAACATTTTTAGGTTTGTCAGAATTTATCAAGAACGTTGATACCAAACTTGGGGGGGTTTAGAGTGAACGGTGACCCCAAAATGCATATCTCTGCTTTGGCAGGGCTTACCTTGAATTCAGAAACATCCAATCATGTGGTTGGTTCCGAATTTCAGAATAAGCGGGTTCTTAAGGCCGTTGCCTATTTGGAAAGCCATCTTTATGGCAAAAGATGGATTTCATATTTGTGAGATCACAGAAAGGTCAGCTGGGAGATGGAATCTCCTTGATCCTTCAGCTGAGGTAATCCTGAGAGAACCCCCTGCTGTGATCGGTTCCTAGCAGTCTGGAGGAAGGGGCGGTTTATTAGCTTCTGTCCATCTAATCTCTGATGGATGAGCTATAACCATTCCAGGGATGCTGGAGAAACACTTTCACACGGAGGTGAGAAAAGCTGTAATTAGAAGCTACCAAAGAGCCAGGGTTTGTTAGCATTTGACCAGGGAGAGGAACTGTTAACCCCTGGCTCCCCTGATCTTCTTATAAACCAAGCCTTTCCCTCTGCTGTCACTTTTAATAGTGGCGACAGGGAATATTTTATAAGGCTCTAACTACTTTTTTAGGACGAATAAACGTTGATTCGTCACAGTCACCTTCCCCTTTATCGTGGAGGTTGATGCCTCAGAGGTGGGGGTGGGGCTGTATTGTCTCAGCGATCGGGTTTGCAGGGCAAACTCCACCCATGCGCCTACTTCTCTCGTAGGTTTTAACCCGCAGAGAAAAACTACGATATAGGCAACTGGGAGCTTTTAGCTATTAAATTAGCTTTTGAAGAATGGCGACATTGGCTAGAAGGTGAAGAACATACTATCACAGTTTCTACAGATCATAAAAATCTGGAGTACATAGAGGGCGCCAAGAGACTTAGCCCTCGTCAGGCCCGGTGGTCTTTGTTCTTTTCAAGATTCAGATTTGTAATAACGTATACCCCTGGTAATAAAAACATCAAGGCCGACGCCTTGTCCAGGTGTTTCGAGCCCGAGACAGTGCAGCCCCTGAGACCATTCTATCTCAGAGGGTAGTCCTGGCAGCCACTGAGACCTGGAAGGATTGGACAGTCACTCTGAGTCCCTACCAACAGGATGTTCCAGAGGGGAAGCCCGAGGGGGTGATGTTTGTACCACTACCTTTTCGTCTGCAACTCCTACATCTGTTGCATTCCCACAAGAATGCTGGTCATCCCGGGGCCACCAGAACTCAGGATTTACTGGCCAGATGTGCTTGGTGGCAGTGGCGTACCGTCCATTGAGCGCACAGGGGCGGGGCGCACCGGGTGACAGGCGGGGAAAGGGGTGTCAAAGAGGCCAGCCCAGCCATTTCAGATCAAGCCAGCAGAAAGTGCTCCGGCCTCCCTTCTCCTCATTGCTGGACTATAGCTGGCTCAAACCCCGTTTGCCCCGCCTCCGTCAACTCGGCGGCTAGTTCAACTTTGCAGAAGCCGGCCCACCCTGGGCTTCACTGGGATTTCAGCTGCGATTGGGGAGGATCCTATATTTTACCCGGATGATGCTGCTGCTGCCGCCGCCTCCGCGGCTGCACTGCTGCAACCTGGGGCAATGAGATGCTGCCAAGCGATGCCAGTGCACTACTCCCCTTCCAGGCAGGCTCATGGGGATCCCAGAGACGGAAGGCGGGCCCACCGCTGAGACCATGTCAGCCACTGCTGCTCAACACCCGACCAGCTGGGCCACCCAGGCACACCATCGGCAAACACCACAGATGGATCGACACCTTCCGCTGCGGTCAGTACACCACTGGACACCCCTGCCAGCTGCCAGTGTCTCTCTTCCTCTCTCTCTCTCTCTCTCTCTTCTGTCTCCTCTCTCTTCCTCCTGTCTCTCCCACCTGTCTCTCTTCCTTCTCTCTCTCTCCTGTCCCTCCCTCCTGTCTCTCTTCCTTCTCTCTCTCTCCTGTCCCTCCCTCCTGTCTCTCTCTCTCTCTCTCTCTCTCTGCTCTGTCTCTCCCACCTGTCTCTCTCACCTCTGTCTCTCCCACCTGTCTCTCTTCCTTCTCTCTCTCCTGTCTCTCTCTCTCTCTCTGCTCTGTCTCTCCCACCTGTCTCTCTCACCTCTGTCTCTCCCACCTGTCTCTCTTCCTTCTCTCTCTCACTCCTGTCCCTCCCTCCTGTCTCTCTCTCTCTCTCTGCTCTGTCTCTCCCACCTGTCTCTCCCACCTGTCTCTCTTCCTTCTCTCTCTCATGTCCCTCCCTCCTGTCTCTCTCTTTCTCTCTCTCTCTCTCTCTCTGCTCTGTTTCTCCATCTGCTCTCTCTCCCACCTGTCTCTCTCTCTGCTCTCTCTCCCACCTGTCTCTCTCTCTGCTATGTCTCTCCCTCTGCTCTCTCTCCCACCTGTCTCTCTCTCTGCTCTATCTCTCCCTCTGCTCTCTCTCTCTGCTCTGTCTCTCTCTCCCACCTGTCTCTCCCACCTGTCTCTCTCTCTCTCTCTCTGCTCTGTCTCTCCCACCTGTCTCTCTTTCTCCCACCTGTCTCTCTCTCTGTCTCTCTCTCTCTCTGCTCTGCATCTCCCACCTGTCTCTCTCTCTCTGCCTCTCCCACCTGTCTCTCTCTTTGTTCTCTCTCTCTCTCTCTCTCTCCCACCTGTCTCTCTCTCTACCTCTCCCACCTGTCTCTCTCTCTCTGCTCTCTCTCTCTCTGTGTTCTCTCTCTCTCTCTCTGCTCTGTCTGTCCCACCTGTCTCTCTTTCTGCTCTGTCTGTCCCACCTGTCTCTCTTTCTGCTCTGTCTCTCCCACCTGTCTCTTTCTCTTTCTGCTCTGTCTCTCTCTGCTCCGTTTCTCTCTCTGCTCTCTCTCCTTCCTGTCTCTCTCTCTCTCTCTCTGCTCTGTCTCTCCCTCCTCTCTCTCTCTCTCTCTCTCTCTCTCTCTCTCTCTCTGCTCTGTCTCTCCCTCCGGTCTCTCTCTCTCTCTCTCTCTCTGCTCCGTCTCTCCCTCCGGTCTCTCTCTCTCTCTGCTCCGTCTTTCCCTCCGGTCTCTCTCTCTCTGCTCAGTCTCCCTCCTGTCACTGCCTCCTGTCTCTCTCTCTGCTCTGTCTCTCTCTGCTCTGTCTCTCTCTGCTCTGTCTCTCTCTGCTCTGTCTCTCTCTGCTCTGTCTCTCTCTGCTCTGTCTCTGTTTTTCTCTCTCTCTCTCTCTCTCTGCTATGTCTCTCCCACCTGTCTCTCTCTCTCCCTCCTGTCTCTCTCTCCTCTGTCTCTCCCACCTGTCTCTCTCCGCTCTCGCTTCCTTTTCTCTGTCTCTCCCACCTGTTTCTCTCTCTCTGCTCTGTCTCTCCCACCTGTCTCTCTCCTCTGTCTCTCTCCACTCTCTCTTCCTTCTCTTTCTCTCCCGTCCCTCTCCTCTCTCTCTCTCTCTCTCTCTCTCTCTCTCTGCTCTCTCTCTCTCTCTGCTCTCTCTCTCTCTGCTCTGTCTATCTCTCTCTCTGCTCTGTCTATCTCTCTCTCTCTGCTCTGTCTCTCTCTCTGCTCTGTCTCTCTCTCTGCTCTGTCTCTCTCTCTGCTCTGTCTCTCTCTCTCTCTCTCTCTCTGATCTGTCTCTCTCTCTGCTCTCTCTCTCTCTCTCTCTGCTCTGTCTCTCTCTCTGCTCTGTCTCTCTCTCTCTCTCTCTCTCTGCTCTGTCTCTCTCTCTGCTCTGTCTCTCTCTCTCTCTCTCTCTCTCTGCTCTGTCTCTCACCTGTCTCTGCTCTGTCTCTCTCTCTCACACATGTCTCTCTCTCTCACTGCTCTGTCTCTCCCTTCTGTCTCTCTCTGCTCTCTCTTCCTTCTCTCTCTCTCCTGTCTCTCCCTCCGGTGTCTCTCTCGCTCTGCTCTCCCACCTGTCTCTCTCTCTGCTCTGTCTGTCCCACCTGTCTCTTTCTCTTTCTGCTCTGTCTCTCTCTGCTCCGTTTCTCTCTCTGCTCTCTCTCCTTCATGTCTCTCTCTCTCTCTCTGCTCTGTCTCTCCCTCCTGTCTCTCTCTCTCTCTCTCTCTCTCTCTCTCTGCTCCGTCTCTCCCTCCGGTCTCTCTCTCTCTCTCTCTGCTCCGTCTTTCCCTCCGGTCTCTCTCTCTCTGCTCAGTCTCCCCCCGTCTCTCTCTGCTCTGTCTCTCTCTCTGCTCTGTCTCTCTCTCTGCTCTGTCTCTCTCTGCTCTGTCTCTCTCTGCTCTGTCTCTCTCTCTGCTCTCTCTCTCTCTCTGCTCTCTCTCTCTCTGCTCTCTCTCTCTCTGCTCTGTCTCTGTTTCTGCCTCCTGTCCTCTCTTCTCTCTCTCTCGTGTCTGTATGCGTGTGTGCACCTGGGGGTCACTCAGCCAGAAATACATTGGCCATATACAGGGGGATCTAACTATATACAAGGGGGATCCATTGGAGATCTGACTATATACAATGACTGTGTACAGGGGGATCTGACTATATACCCTGGCTATATACAGGGGCGATCTGAATATATACACTGGCTATATACTAAAGGGGAAGTCTGGCTATATACTAAAGGGAGATCTGGCTATATATACTGTAATTGGGTATCATGTTGGTTACCTATCCTAAATGGGGGGTTATCTAGCTACCTATACTATAAACGGGGGGTTAATCTGGCTACCTGTGCTAAAGGGGGGATTATCTGGCTACCTAATCGCTGCCACATTATATATATTTTGGCAAAACACTGCTGCATTGTGTATTTTGTATGGAAACACTGCACATTGTGGCTATACTACACTACCTATACCTATACTGGGGGCAATAATTCCAGGATACCTATACTGGGGGGCACCCATACCTGACATTACCCGCCGGGGCGGGCTTTCCTTTTTTGGTGGGGGGGGGGGTGTCATTTCATTCCAAGCACCGGGTGTCAAAAGCCCTAGGTACGCCACTGCTTGGTGGCCTACTTTGGCAACAGATTGTAAGGAGTTTGTGAGAGGATGTGCAGTGTGTGCAAGGAGTAAACCTTCTCGCCAGGCCCCTGTCGGTACTTTACAATCCTTACCAGTGCCAAGTGAACCATGGACTCATCTGTGACTGTCCATGGATTTTGTAGAACTCCCCAGGTCTGAGGGCAAGACAATCATTTGGGTGGTAGTAGACAGATTCAGTAAGATGGCTCATTTTGTTCCATTAAAAGGACTCCCCTCGGCCCAGGAATTGGCTGATCTCTTCATCCAGCACGTTTTCCGGCTGCATGGCATTCCGGAAAATGTAGTTTCAGATCGGGGAGTCCAATTTGTATCTACAGTGGAGGAAATAATTATTTGACCCCTCACTGATTTTGTAAGTTTGTCCAATGAAAAAGAAATGAAAAGTCTCAGAACAGTATCATTTCAACGGTAGGTTTATTTTAACAGTGGCAGATAGCACATCAAAAGGAAAATCAAAAAAATAACCTTAAATAAAAGATAGCAACTGATTTGCATTTCATTGAGTGAAATAAGTTTTTGAACCCCTACCAACCATTAAGAGTTCTGGCTCCCACAGAGTGGTTAGACACTTCTACTCAATTAGTCACCCTCATTAAGGACACCTGTCTTAACTAGTCACCTGTATAAAAGACACCTGTGCACAGAATCAATCAATCAAGCAGACTCCAAACTCTCCAACATGGGAAAGACCAAAGAGCTGTCCAAGGATGTCAGAGACAAAATTGTAGACCTGCACAAGGCTGGAATGGGCTACAAAACCATTAGCAAGAAGCTGGGAGAGAAGGTGACAACTGTTGGTGCGATTGTTCAAAAATGGAAGGAGCACAAAATGACCATCAATCGACCTCGCTCTGGGGCTCCACGCAAGATCTCACCTCGTGGGGTGTCAATGGTTCTGAGAAAGGTGAAAAAGCATCCTAGAACTACACAGGAGGAGTTAGTGAATGACCTCAAATTAGCAGGACCACAGTCACCAAGAAAACCATTGGAAACACATTACACCGCAATGGATTAAAATACTGCAGGGCTCGCAAGGTCCCCCTGCTCAAGAAGGCACATGTGCAGGCCCGTCTGAAGTTTGCCAATGAACACTTGAGTGATTCTGTGAGTGACTGGGAGAAGGTGCTGTGGTCTGATGAGACCAAAATAGAGCTCTTTGGCATTAACTCAACTCGCTGTGTTTGGAGGAAGAAAAATGCTGCCTATGACCCCCAAAACACCGTCCCCACCGTCAAGCATGGGGGTGGAAACATTTTGCTTTGGGGGTGTTTTTCTGCTAAGGGCACAGGACAACATAATCGCATTAACGGGAAAATGGACGGAGCCATGTATCGTGAAATCCTGAACAACCTCCTTCCCTCTGCCAGGAAACTGAAAATGGGTCGTGGATGGGTGTTCCAGCACGACAATGACCCAAAACATACAGCAAAGGCAACAAAGGAGTGGTTCAAGAAGAAGCACATTAAGGTCATGGAGTGGCCTAGTCAGTCTCCGAACCTTAATCCAATAGAAAACCTATGGAGGGAGCTCAAGCTCAGAGTTGCACAGAGACAGCCTCGAAACCTTACGGGTTTAAGAGATGATCTGCAAAGAGGAGTGGACCAACATTCCTCCTAAAATGTGTGCAAACTTGGTCATCAATTACAAGAAACGTTTGACCTCTGTGCTTGCAAACAAGGGTTTTTCCACTAAGTATTAAGTCTTTTATTGTTAAAGGGTTCAAAAACTTATTTCACTCAATGAAATGCAAATCAGTTGCTATCTTTTATTTAAGGTTATTTTTTCGATTTTCCTTTTGATGTGCTTTCTGCCACTGTTAAAATAAACCTACCATTGAAATGATACTGTTCTGAGACTTTTCATTTCTTTGTCATTGGACAAACTTACAAAATCAGTGAGGGGTCAAATAATTATTTCCTCCACTGTAAGTGTTGGAAAGCTTTTTGCCATCAGCTGGATATGGACCTTGCATTCTCATAAGGCTACCACCCACAGACCAATGGCCAGACCGAGAGAGTTAACC
Organism: Hyperolius riggenbachi; assembly: GCF_040937935.1. Lineage (NCBI taxonomy): Eukaryota > Metazoa > Chordata > Amphibia > Anura > Hyperoliidae > Hyperolius > Hyperolius riggenbachi. The sequence goes on along the minus strand of NC_090649.1, from coordinate 5,875,705 downwards.
AGTCCCTAGAGCAATTTCTCAGATGTTATGTCGCAGATGCTCAGTCCGATTGGGTAAAATGTTTGCCATTTGCGGAATTTACGCACAACAACCTGAAAAGTTCCTCTTCAGGATTTTTCCCATTCCAGGTAGTGTTGGGATGATCACCCAAGTTTGCCCCATTACCTGTGGGCTGTGGCGTCTACACCATTCCCAGCCTTGGAGGATTGGCAGAGAGCTTTGAAGGAGATTTGGGGAATGGTTAAGAGGAACTTGGGGAAAGCTTTCCAGACCCAGAAAAAACAGGCTGACAAAAGGTGGTCTGTAGAGTGGAAGTTTTCTCCGGGAGACATGGTATGGGTATCCACTCGGCATTTGGCCCTGAAGCAACAGTCACCCAAACTGGGTCCTAGATTCATAGGACCATTCCCAGTGACCAGAAAAATTAATAATGTCACTTATGCGATTGATCTCCAGCCAGCATGCAAGGTGTGAGATCATTCCATGTGTCTCTGTTGAAGCCGGCAGTGCACGTGGATTCCTCTCTTACTTACTGTACTATGAACTAAAAGTCTACAGAATAGTGAGCGGCATAAAGCCACGCCCTTCTCTTGTGAATAACACTGGATATGGAGAAGGCCGACAGTGATCTATTCTAAGCAACAAAAGGAAAACATGCAAATTCCCACCCTGGTCACTGCCTCTGTCACCACCTACAGCCACATGATTTCTTCTCCGTAATGCTGGGAAATGTAGTTAACCCTCTATTGGTTTTCATACTTCATGACCCACCCACTGGCTGTATCTACAGAGGACAGGAAGTGGGCTGTACTGCAGTGGGAAGGGCATTTGTCAGCCATGTTGGCCTCTACATGCTGCTTTTATCAACTTGACCTCTATTCCTATTACGATTTTCTCTGTTTGACTTGCATTTAGTTGGGTTTTCATGTTTTTTTCAGACACTTTTTAAAACTTATAATAAACAAAAACACAAATCTCCACAACGTACATTTGCATGATTTAATAGTATTTAATAGTATTATTAATGATGATGATGATTTTGTATAATTTGTATTAATCATTATCTACTGATGATGTCTCATCGTGATGTGAGCGGTGGGATCTCGTCAAGAGTGTCTTCTTATGGAGTTCCTGACTTCACTGGCACCTCACACTACGGAGAGAGGAAACAATCACATAGATTAGACAGTCTGCCTCCAAGGGTTTTACCCCATAAAGTGTAAAGATGGCCCGAAACCTACAATTTTCAGTTCGCAAACCTTCGCCAAAAGTTTGATTTGTGCAAACTTTCGCAAACCGCAATAGACTTCAATGGGGAGGTGAACTTGGAAAACTAGACACATTTATGCTGGCCACAAAAGTGATGGAAAAGATGTTTCAAGGGGTCTAACACCTGGAGGGGGGCATGGCGGAGTGGGATACATGCCAAAAGTCCCCGGGAAAAATCACATTGGGCCTGATTCACAAAGTGGTGATAACTCAGTTATCACGCCTTAAAGACTTTAGGCGTGATAACCTTTGCACTGCTGAGTTAGCACCGTTTTGTGCTCATTATCGCGCGCAAAGTATTGCGCGTGCAGTCGCGCATCTCCGCGCGCAGCGCCCATAGGGTTTAATGGGCGCATCGCGCGCACTGCACCGTGCGCCGTGCGATTTCACGCGAGTTTCATTTTATCATGCCTAAACTGAGTTTAGGCGTGATAAAGGGCTTTTCACAGGCGTGCAAACACTTTGCACCGCTTTGTGAATCAGGCCCATTGAATGCTAAATTGCAGGCCTAAAGTGCTTTAAAACATCTTGCATGTGTATACATCAATCAGGGAGTGTAATTAGAGTTCTGCTTCACACTGACACACCAAACTCACTGTGTAACGCACCGCAAACAGCTGTTTGTGTAGTGATGGCCGTGCTGGACTGGTGCGCACCAGGCGAGATTGCTCTTCCTCACTCAGTGATGTCAGGTAATGTCTGACTGCCTTATCAACTTTCAATGGTTCTTTCTCTACCATTGTTAAAGCTTACATCTATTTTTTTAAATACTTGTTCTGCTTGCTGTTCAGTACCTGCATCGAGAATCTTTTATGGAGGGCAAGTCTGCCATTGTGAGTGACCACGGGTAATGGCCGGGGAATCCTGGTTCGATTCCGGTCCGAAGTGGGAGCCTAAGAAACAGCTACCACCACCACACATCCAAGGAAGGCAGCAGGCACACTTTCGGCAAAGGAGCAGGAACGGCTAACACACACATCCAAGGAAGGCAGCAGGCACGCTGTGGGCAAAAGAACCAGGAATGGCTAACACACATCCAAGGAAGGCAGCGGGCATGACATGCATAACCCGAGGTAGTGACCAAAAGGAGGAATTTTGAGGCCCTGCTATAGATGACACTGATAGACTGTATTACCTGTCATGAGAATCTGTTATGGAGGGCAAGTCTGCCATCCATTCAAGTGAAAGGTATGCACTGACTGCCAGGTATAATACAATGTGCAGTCACAGATGCAGTGAAAGGTATGCAGTGACTGCAAATAGCTGTCTGTGTAGTGACGGCTGTGCTGGACTGGTGCGCACCATGATGAGAGTGCAGGTGATGGCGGCTTTCCAGCCCATATGGTCGCCGAGCTGAGGTAGGTGAATGACAGAACAGTGACTGTCCAGCTGATCGAATTTGGTCTGACCACAATGAAGCAACAACCTTATTATCTTGGGTGTACCCCCCCGAGACACTCATATAGCCGGCGATCATTGCTTCATTGTGATATGCAAGCCTCTTCACCGCAGCAAGGTAATGATCATGAAGGGGAATGGGCACATGTACATGCCTTTTGTTTTGTTGTTGCAGCTGCAGTGCAGCCAGAAATATTAGGCAGGCATGTACACGCACCAGAAAAATTAGTATAGCGGCCACTGCTAGCAGCGGCCTTAAAGATTCAGGAATCCGCCTGGAGTCCTGGACCCTGTTGGTGGTGGCGGAGAAAGAAAGCTGCCTGCAGGCAGAGATTTTGTGTGGCACTGGGGAGCGACTTAGTCTTGGGGCAGGCAGCCAGTCACATGGCGTGCAGGCAGAGATGCTGTGTGTGGGGACTGACTTAGTCTTGGGGCGAGCAGCAGCCCTCCGGGATCCATGCCACATTCATTTTGATAAAGGTGAGGTTCTGAACACTTTTGTGACTTAGGTGACTTCTCTTCTCAGTGACAATGCCTCCAGCTGCGCTGAAGGTCCTCTCTGACAGGACGCTTGAGGCAGGGCAAGGCAGAAGTTGGATGGCAAATTGGGACAGCTCTGGCCACAGGTCAAGCCTGCACACCCAGTAGTCCAAGGGTTCCTCATCGCTGTTCACAGCAGTGTCTACATCCACACTTAAGGCCAGGTAGTCGGCTACCTGCTGGGCCAGGCGTTGGTGGAGGGTGGATCCAGAAGGGCTACGGCGAGGCGTTGGACTAAAGAACGTCCGCATGTCCGACATCACCATGAGATCGCTGGAGCATCCTGTCCTTGCCTGCGTGGACATGGGAGGAGGATTACTGGCAGTGGTACCTTTATTCCGTTGTGCTGTGACATCACCCTTAAACGCATTGTAAAGCATAGTTGCCAGCTTGTTCTGCATGTGCTGCATCCTTTCTGCCTTTAGGTGAGTTGGTAACATGTCCGTCACTTTGTGCCTGTACCGAGGGTGTAGTAGTGTTGCCACCCAGTACAGCTCATTCCCCTTGAGTTTTTCTTTATATGGGG
>NC_090649.1:5776972-5869472 GCF_040937935.1 Hyperolius riggenbachi | reverse complement strand
TTGTGCTGAAATGTGCCCACATTGCATTTTGTGCTGAAATGTGCCCACATTGCGTTTTGTGCTGAAATGTGCCCACATTGCATTTATTTTGTGCTGAAATGTTGCTCACATTGCATTTATTTTGTGCTGTAATGTGCCCACATTGTGTTTATTTTGTGCTGAAATGTGCCCACATTGCGTTTTGTGATAAAAGGTGCCCACATTGCGTTTATTTTGTTCTGAAATGTGCCCAGATTGCGTTTTGTGCTGAAATGTGCCCACATTGCATTTATTTTGTGCTGAAATGTGCCCACATTGTGTTTATGTTGTGCTGTAATGTGCCCACATTGCATTTTGTGCTTAAATGTGCCCACATTGCGTTTTGTGCTGAAATGTGCCCACATTGCGTTTTATGCTGAAATGTGCCCACATTGCGTTTTTTTTTGTGCTGAAATGTGCCCACATTGCGTTTACTTTGTGCTGAAATGTTGCCCACATTGCGTTTATTTTGTGCTGTAATGTGCCCACATTGCGTTTTGTGCTGAAATGTGCCCACATTGCGTTTTTTTTGTGCTGAAATGTGCCCACATTGCGTTTACTTTGTGCTGAAATGTTGCCCACATTGCGTTTATTTTGTGCTGCAATGTGCCCACATTGCGTTTTGTGCTAAAATGTGCCCACATTGTGTTTTGTGCTGAAATGTGCCCACATTGTGTTTACTTTGTGCTGAAATGTGCCCACATTGCGTTTATTTTGTGCTGAAATGTTGCCCTTTGCGTTTATTTTGTGCTGAAATGTTGCCCATTGCGTTTATTTTGGGCTGAAATGTTGCCCACATTGCGTTTATTTTGTGCTGAAATGTGCCCACATTGCGTTTTGTGCTGAAATGTGACCACATTGCGTTTTGCGCTGAAATGTGCCCACATTGCATTTATTTTGTGCTGAAATGTGCCCAGATTGCGTTTTGTGCTGAAATGTGCCCACATTGCGTTTTGTGCTGAAATGTGCCCCCATTGCGTTTATTTCCTTGTGTCTGAGGTAACTGTTGCTGCATTTATTATTTAATGGTCATAGTTGGCTATGTTTGCTGCTTTGGGGTTACGGTATACTATTAAATAGCATCACACAGTTTCTGCACACCCTTGATGCGATTCCATGTTTGACCACATCATGGCGTAAACACTGCTTTCTTATGACTCGCTGTTATATCATTATGTTAGCTCTGCCCATACAATGTCATGGCCACGCCCATTATTCGGCGCGGCCCCCAGTTTTCCAGGGCGGCGCGCTTCCACCCATTTTTCAGCGCGGCGCGCGCGCCGCCCCCCTCCCCCCCTTTCCCAGGTTGAACCGACAAAAATCTGGTCACTCTAAGTTAACAGACAAATGCACTAACCAATTGTGCCACAGAGACTGCGCACACAGTTGCTGCTAAATGATTTATGGGGATGTATGTGTGTCTTTTGGAGGGAGGAAGTAAGTCTGCTCCAAGAAGTTTTACACCACTTTTTACTACAGCAAAGCATTCACTGTGTGGCAGTATAGTGGTGAGCATAGCTGCCCTACAAGCAGTTAACCTGGGTTTGATTCCTGACCAATGTATGTGAGCTTGCTTTTGACATCCTACATATCCCTGAAAGACAAGATCCATGAACAGGGAGGAGGAGGAGGAGGAGGAAGGGTGAAGGGGGTGTTTTTCACCTTCCAAAACAGTTTGGAAATATTTAAAAGGGCACTTCTGTTTTTTTATCCAGATATCCGAATAGGTCGGATATCCGTGGATAATGCGTCCGGATATCCGCGTTCATGCAGATATCTAAAAGGTCAGATTCGGATATCCGAACCGGATCCGGATATCTGGATATCTGGATCCGAATCATTTCGGATTTTAAAAAGTACTATCCGAGCACCCCTGCATATTTGCATGAGCATTGCCTTATGATAAGCCAATTAGGCCAAATTTGCAAAGCCATATTTATCAGGTTCTACTTGGTTGATGCACACATTTTTTTCTTTGTTGAAATCAGTCCTCATCAGAGTACGTCAGGAGGAAGTGTGTGAGCGGCAGGAATGATGGGTAATTTATGACCGGGGTTAGGTTTGGGTGGGTGTAGCCAGAGTTAAAGTAAATACTCACCAGGATCTACACACTGAAAGCTACAGTTGATTTTACAGCACTTCTGTTGTTTCAGGGGACAGTCCCAGTCAGTGGTGCACAGAACTGTATCCTTCACACACTGGACTTCTTTCGGACAATTCCCTGGCTTTTCAACTGAAATAAAAAAAATGGTGGTCAAATAATGTTTGCATTACTGAGTCCTCCTGAATACATTCCCACCCCATCTATTTTACTGCAACTATACAGAACCCTCCCTTACCGATGCCTAACCTTAACCCTGCCCAAGCCTAACCCTTAAGCACAACCCCCATGCCTAGAATTAACCACCCCCCGCCCACCCCTAACCCTTAAGAACAACCCCCATGCCTTGCCTTAACTGCACGCCACCCATGCCTAACCCTTAAGCACAACCCCCATGCCTAGCCTTAACTGCCCCCCCCCCAGTCAATGACATTACATTTAGCTGTTTATAGCAAACCCCCCCTATAAAAGTTACTAGGGACAGTGCTGCCCATAATTTATCATAACCCTGGCAAATTTTAACTTAAAGTTACTTTCATTCAACCACCGAATATTTTTTTTTTGACGAGAAAGACATAGGTGCCTCCCAAAAGATAATAAGATGATGTACAAGAGGCATTATTGTGCAAAAATAATCTTAGCTTTTATTTACATTTCTGCAAAAAGTTTATAGTCCAACATTATTCATACCCTTCACAAACTGTCACAGTTTGTGGGAAAATCCAAAGTTCTATACCATTCCAAATAATCCCAGCTGTTCTAAAGCATCCTAATTATCCTGATTAATTGGGAACAGCTGTTTTAATCAATTCAACAGGTGAAAAACAGCAGCTCTCTGCAGTTGGTTTGTGGACAGTCATGGCTAGAACAAAGGAGCTCATTAAGGACCTGCAGCTGCAAATTGTGGCTGCTCACAAGTCACGAAAGGGCTACAAGGCCATTTCTAAATGTTTTCAAGTTTCAGCAGCTACAGTGAAAAGTATTATTCAAAAAATACAAGATGTTCCGCACTGTGGAAAATCTCAGAGGATGTTGTCGGAAGGTAAAAGTGACACCTGTGCTGGCCAGGAGGATAGTGAGAGAGGTGAAATAAATCCAAGGATCACCACAAAGGCCATCCTGGTGAATCTGGGCTCTGCTGGTGGCAATGTCTCAAGGCAGACAATCCAACGGACACTGCACACTGCTGGGTGCCACGGATGCAGACCAAGGAGGACGCCACTTGCCCAGATAAGGCACACAAAAGCTCACTTGGCCTTTGCAAATGCTCATCTGGACAAAGAAGAAGACTTCTGGTCTTCTGTGTTATGGTCAGATGAAACAAACATTGAATTGTTTGGTCACAATGATGTTTCCTTCATTTGGCATAAAAAAGGAGAAGCCTTCAACCCAAAGAACACCATCCCCACTGTCATACATGGTGGTGGGAACCTAATGCTTTGGGGGTATTTTTCAGCCAATGGACCAGGGAACCTGCGATGGTTCTGAGACCACGGCGCCCAGAGACACGGTGTTTAGTGGCATATTAAACAAAACCCGACTGGCAGGGCATTTATGGGGCACACAGTTCACACAAACGTTCAAAATATTACTAGACAATCCACAAGGACGTGTCACAGATCCCCCCACCAAAGAGTCCAAATTCCCAGCTTCACAGGCAAAGCACAGAAGTCCCAGTAGCTCCACAAATTGCAGAAGTCCAAAAGGTGCACAACAGACCCCAGCAGTCCCAATCGATGCAGTTCTCACCAGTCACCACATCCAGTATCCATTGGACACTTCCACACCACCAGCTGAACGAGGAATACCACAGTCCAGGGCCACGGGACCCTCCGAGTTACAGCAAGTCCTCTCTGGTTTCTGGCCGCATGGGAGATTATCCTGGGCTAACCACTGCTCTCCCTTCCCCAGACACAATCCAACTCCCTTCCATGAGGTACAAGCATGACACCAGCTCTTGTCTGTGGTGCCTAGCTGTCTGTCCCCTGCTGAGAGCTACAGAGCACAGCTGCCTCACATGAGGTACAAGCATGATACCAGCTCTCCTCTGCGGTGCCTAGCTGTCTGTTCCCTTGCTGAGTGCTACAGAGGACAACTGCCTCACATGAGGAACAAGCATGATACCAGCTCTCCTCTGCGGTGCCTAGCTGCCTGCCCCCTGCTGAGAGCTACAGAGGACAACTGCCTCACATGAGGAACAAGCATGATACCAGCTCTCCTCTGCGGTGCCTAGCTGCCTGCCCCCTGCTGAGAGCCACAGAGCAAAACTGCCTCACATGAGGAACAAGCATGATACCAGCTCTCCTCTGCAGTGCCTAGCTGTCTGCCCCCTGCTGAGAGCTACAGAGGACAACTGCCTCACATGAGGAACAAGCATGATACCAGCTCTCCTCTGCAGTGCCTAGCTGTCTGCCCCCTGCTGAGAGCTACAGAGGACAACTCCCTCACATGAGGTACAAGCATGATACCAGCTCTCCTCTGCAGTGCCTAGCTGTCTGCCCCCTGCTGAGAGCTACAGAGCACAACTCCCTCACATGAGGTACAAGCATGATACCAGCTCTCCTCTGCAGTGCCAAGCTGCCTGCCCCCTGCTGAGAGCTACAGAGTACAACTGCCTGCCATGAGGTACAAGCATGATACCAGCTCTCCTCTGCAGTGCCTAGCTGTCTGCCCCCTGCTCAGAGCTACAGAGCATAACTGCCTCACATGAGGAACAAGCATGATACCAGCTCTTCTCTGCTATGCCTAGCTGTCTGCCCCCTGCTGAGAGCCACAGAGCACAACTGCCTCACATGAGGTACAATCATGACACCAGCTCTCCTCTGCAGTGCCGAGCTGTCTGCCCCCTGCTGAGAGCCACAGAGCACAACTGCCTCACATGAGGTACAAGCATGACACCAGCTCTTCTATGCTGTGCCTAGCTGTCTGCCCCCTGCTGAGAGCCACAGAGCACAACTGCCTCACATGAGGTACAAGCATGATACCAGCTCTCCTCTGCGGTGCCTAGCTGTCTGCCCCCTGCTGAGAGCTACAGAGGACAACTCCCTCACATGAGGTACAAGCATGATACCTGCTCTCCTCTGCGGTGCCTAGCTGCCTGTCCCCTGCTGAGAGTGAGAGCCACAGAGGACAACTCCCTCACATGAGGTACAAGCATGACACCAGCTCTCCTCTGTGGTGCCTAGCTGTCTGCCCCCTGCTCAGAGCCACAGAGCACAACTGCCTCACATGAGGAACAAGCATGATACCAGCTCTCCTCTGCGGTGCCTAGCTGTCTGCCCCCTGCTGAGAGCCACAGAGCACAACTGCCTCACATGAGGAACAAGCATGATACCAGCTCTCCTCTGTGGTGCCTAGCTGCCTGCCCCCTGCTGAGAGCCACAGAGCACAACTGCCTCACATGAGGTACAAGCATGATACCAGCTCTCCTCTGCAGTGCCGAGCTGCCTGCCCCTGCAGAGAGCTACAGAGCACAACTGCCTCACATAAGGTACAAGCATGATACCAGCTCTCCTCTGCAGTGCCTAGCTGCCTGCCCCCTGCTGAGAGCCACAGAGCACAACTGCCTCACATGAGGAACAAGCATGATACCAGCTCTCCTCTGCAGTGCCTAGCTGTCTGTTCCCCTGCTGAGAGCTACAGAGGGCAACTCCCTCACATGAGGTACAAGCATGATACCAGCTCTCGTCTGCGGTGCCTAGCTGCCTGCCCCCTGCTGAGAGCCCACAGAGCACAACTGCCTCACATGAGGTACAAGCATGACACCAGCTCTCCTCTGTGGTGCCTAGCTGTCTGCCCCCTGCTGAGAGCCACAGAGCACAACTCCCTCACATGAGGAACAAGCATGATACCAGCTCTCCTCTGTGGTGCCTAGCTGTCTGCCCCCTGCTGAGAGCTACAGAGGACAACCGCCTCACATGAGGAACAAGCATGATATCAGCTCTCCTCTGTGGTGCCTAGCTGCCTGCCCCTTGCTGAGAGCCACAGAGCACAACTGCCTCTCATGAGGCACAAGCATGATACCAGCTCTCCTCTGTGGTGCCTAGCTGTCTGCCCCCTGCTGAGAGCCACAGAGGACAACTGCCTCACATGAGGTACAAGCATGATACCAGCTCTCCTCTGCAGTGCCTAGCTGTCTGCCCCCTGCTGAGAGCCACAGAGCACAACTGCCTCACATGAGGTACAAGCATGATACCAGCTCTCCTCTGTGGTGCCTAGCTGCCTGCCCCCTGCTGAGAGCCCACAGAGCACAACTGCCTCACATGAGGTACAAGCATGATACCAGCTCTCCTCTGTGGTGCCTAGCTGACTGCCCCCTGCTGAGAGCTACAGAGCAAAACTGCCTCACATGAGGAACAAGCATGATACCAGCTCTCCTCTGCAGTGCCTAGCTGTCTGCCCCCTGCTGAGAGCCACAGAGCACAACTGCCTCACATGAGGAACAAGCATGATACCAGCTCTCCTCTGCGGTGCCTAGCTGTCTGCCCCCTGCTGAGAGCCACAGAGGACAACTGCCTCACATGAGGTACAAGCATGATACCAGCTCTCCTCTGCAGTGCCTAGCTGTCTGCCCCCTGCTGAGAGCCACAGAGCACAACTGCCTCACATGAGGTACAAGCATGATACCAGCTCTCCTCTGTGGTGCCTAGCTGCCTGCCCCCTGCTGAGAGCCCACAGAGCACAACTGCCTCACATGAGGTACAAGCATGATACCAGCTCTCCTCTGTGGTGCCTAGCTGACTGCCCCCTGCTGAGAGCTACAGAGCAAAACTGCCTCACATGAGGAACAAGCATGATACCAGCTCTCCTCTGCAGTGCCTAGCTGTCTGCCCCCTGCTGAGAGCCACAGAGCACAACTGCCTCACATGAGGAACAAGCATGATACCAGCTCTCCTCTGCGGTGCCTAGCTGTCTGCCCCCTGCTGAGAGCTACAGAGGACAACTGCCTCACATGAGGAACAAGCATGATACCTGCTCTCCTCTGTAGTGCCTAGCTGTCTGTTCCCTTGCTGAGTGCTACAGAGGACAACTGCCTCACATGAGGAACAAGCATGATACCAGCTCTCCTCTGCGGTGCCTAGCTGCCTGCCCCCTGCTGAGAGCTACAGAGGACAACTGCCTCACATGAGGAACAAGCATGATACCTGCTCTCCTCTGCGGTGCCTAGCTGCCTGCCCCCTGAGAGCTACAGAGGACAACTGCCTGCCATGAGGTACAAGCATGATACCAGCTCTTGTCTGTGGTGCCTAGCTGTCTGCCCCCTGCTGAGAGCTACAGAGGACAACTGCCTCACATGAGGAACAAGCATGACACCAGCTCTCCTCTGTGGTGCCTAGCTGTCTGCCTCCTGCTGAGAGCCCACAGAGCAGCCTACATAGTGAATGGCTTTATGCTGATAAGGTGTATCTCTGGTGTCTCCAGAGCATGGGTGGAAGGTGAGCTTTCTATGGGACAGCAAATGCAGTACTGTGTATAATGCCTAGTACACACCATACAATGTTCTGTAAGATTTTCTGTTAGATTTACCTGCCAGATGTTGGAAATTATCTATCTAACCATCTATCTGCCTAGCAATTAAAGTGAACCTCCAGACTAAAAATTGACTCAGCAGCACTGAAAAGGCCTGGTGTGTCTTTAACAGTTTCACAGCATCAGAACTTTGTTTCTCTTATATAAGCCTCATTTTTAGCTGCACAGAAGAAAACTGCCCGGGCAGTTTTCCCCTTATGCTGTGCAAAGCATGATGGGATTTCTGATGTTGTTGTTCTCGTTCTGCTGTTTTGGTGCGATTTTTTTTTTTTTTTTTTTTTTTTTACATTTTTAATTTGACATTTGAAGCCTAGTGTGTGCAGCTGGGTGAGGTTATCAGGACACAGGACAGTTGGAACTGTGTCTCCTGCTCCTTGTCACCTCCTTTCAACCAAAAAGATGGCTGCCCCCATGACAAAGATGGCAGCCCCCATGAATCACAAACATTTGCCTGTTCTTTTAAAACAGGGTGCGTAAAAGATTATATATACCTATCTATTCTAATTAACAACATAACTAATGTAGCTTAATAACAGTATGTTTGTTTAGGCTGAAGTTCCCCTTTAAGCATTGTTCTACTCAGCAGGAGATAACCAGAAGACAATGAACCAGAGGTAATGACCAGTCTCTACCAGTACTTTACAGAAAACAATCTAATTACAGAAAATCTTACAGAAAACAACATCAGGCAGTCTGCAGAGAAACTTGACCTTGGGCATCAGTGGACAATTCAGCATGACAATGACACAAAACAACCAGAAAAATTGGTTAAGAAATGGTTAGCAGACAACAACATTAACGTTTTGGAGTGGCCCAGCCAGACTCCTGACTCAAATCCAACTGAGAATCTGTGGAGGGAGCTAAAGATCAGGGTGATGGCAAGAAGACCCTCTAACCTGCAAGATTTGAAGCTCATTGCTAAAGATGAATGGGAAGAAATACCTGAGGAGACACGCAAAAATCTGGTCTGCAATTATAGGAAGTGTTTGATTGCTGTAATAGCCAATCATTATTATTATTATTTATTGTATTTATAAAGCGCCAACATATTATGCAGCGCTGGACATTAATTTAGGTTACAGACAATATTTAGGGGTCACATACAGCAATATGACAATACAGGAATACAAGAAAACCAGATCACAGAGCACGGTATGAGTACAAGGTAATGCTTAGTCAGTCACTGGAGGGGAGCATGGAGATCACACAGCACAGTATGAGTACAAGGTAATGCTTAGTCACTGGAGGGAGCATGGAGATCACACAGCACAGTATGAGTACAAGGTAATGCTTAGTCACTGGAGGGGAGCATGGAGATCACACAGCACAGTATGAGTACAAGGTAATGCTTAGTCACTGGAGGGGAGCATGGAGATCACACAGCACAGTATGAGTACAAGGTAATGCTTAGTCACTGGAGGGGAGCATGCAGATCACACAGCACAGTATGAGTACAAGGTAATGCTTAGTCAGTCACTGGAGGGGAGCATGGAGATCACACAGCACAGTATGAGTACAAGGTAATGCTTAGTCAGTCACTGGAGGGGAGCATGGAGATCACACAGCACAGTATGAGTACAAGGTAATGCTTAGTCACTGGATGGGAGCATGGAGATCACACAGCACAGTATGAGTACCAGGTAATGCTTAGTCACTGGATGCAGCATGGAGATCACACAGCACAGTATGAGTACAAGGTAATGCTTAGTCACTGGATGGAGCATGGAGATCACACAGCACAGTATGAGTACAAGGTAATGCTTAGTCACTGGAGGGGAGCATGGAGATCACACAGCACTGTATGAGTACAAGGTAATGCTTAGTCACTGGATGGAGCATGGAGATCACACAGCACAGTATGAGTACAAGGTAATGCTTAGTTACTGGAGGGGAGCATGGAGATCACGCAGCACAGTATGAGTACAAGGTAATGCTTAGTCACTGGATGGGAGCATGGAGATCACACAACACAGTATGAGTACAAGGTAATGCTTAGTCACTGGAGGGGAGCATGGAGATCACACAGCACAGTATGAGTACAAGGTAATGCTTAGTCACTGGAGGGGAGCATGGAGATCACACAGCACAGTATGAGTACAAGGTAATGCTTAGTCAGTCACTGGAGGGGAGCATGGAGATCACACAGCACAGTATGAGTACAAGGTAATGCTTAGTCACTGGATGGGAGCATGGAGATCACACAGCACAGTATGAGTACCAGGTAATGCTTAGTCACTGGATGCAGCATGGAGATCACACAGCACAGTATGAGTACAAGGTAATGCTTAGTCACTGGATGGAGCATGGAGATCACACAGCACAGTATGAGTACAAGGTAATGCTTAGTCACTGGAGGGGAGCATGGAGATCACACAGCACTGTATGAGTACAAGGTAATGCTTAGTCACTGGAGGAGAGCATGGAGATCACACAGCACACTATGAGTACAAGGTAATGCTTAGTCAGTCACTGGAGGGGAGCATGGAGATTAGGCAAGTTAGGTTCACTCAGATGCATAGCATGGGTTAACTGTAATAGAGGTGCATGATCAGGTAGGACACAAAAGGAGGAGGACCCTGCCCAAAGGCTTACAATCTAGAGGGAGAGGTAGGGACATGAAAGGTAGGGGACCAGAGTTCCATTGTGGGTTTAGAGCAATTGTGAGGGGTGGTAGGCCAGAGTGAAAAGGTGAGTTTTGATGGCCTTCTTGAAGGTGTTGAAGGAGGGGGCTGCCCTAATGGGTGGAGGTAGGGAGTTCCATAGTGTTGGAGCAGCTCTTGAGAAGTCTTGGAGACGTGCATGGGACTGGGTGATGTGGGGGGGGGGGGGGGCAGTTAGGCAAAGTTCATTGGAAGAGCGGAGTGAAAGGCTAGGTGTGTACCTCTGAGTAAGATTGGAAATGTAGGTTGGACAGGTTTTGTGGACAGATTTGTAGGTCAGACACAGTATCTTGAATTTGATTCTGGACTGGATAGGAAGCCAGTAGAGGGATTCACAGAGAGGAGCTGCCATAGTGGAGCGATGGGAGCAGTGCATAATTCTGGCTGCCGCATTCATGATGGACTGCAGTGGGGCTGTTCGGGTCATAGGGAGACCAGACAGAAGGGCATTGCAGTAGTCAAGGTGGGAAATTATGAGGGCATGGATGAGGAGTTTGGTGGTGGCAGAGGTCAGGAAAGGGCGGATCTTACAGATGTTACGAAGGTGGAAGCTGCAGGACTTTGGCAGGTTTTGGATGTGGGGAGTGAAGGAGAGTGCGAGTCCAGGTTGGGAGTCCAACCAATACAGGCTTTTCTATTGATTATTGAGAAGGATATGAGAAATTTTGAACTGGACACGTTTTGCTCAAATGTAAATAAAAGCTGATTTATTTTTTTTACCACACCACAATAATGCCTCTTGTACATCGTCTTATTATCTTTTTTGAGACGCCTATGTCACTTCCTGTCAAAAATAACTTGCTGGTTGAATAAAAGTAACTTTAAGTCAAAATTTGCCCGGGGTATGAATAATTATGGGCAGCACTGTATGTTACAGAGAATAGTGCAGACACTGTTTAAAGGACAACTGTAGTGAGAGGGATATGGAGGCCACCATATTTATTTCCTTTTAAACAATACCAGTTACCTGGCAGCCCTGCTGATTTATTTGGCAGTCTTGCTGATCTATTTGGCTGCAGTAGTGTCTGACTAACCAGAAACCAGCATGCAGCTAATCCTGTCAGATCTGACAATAATGTCAGAAACACCAGATCTGCTGCATGCTTGTTCAGGGGCTATAGCTAAAAGCATTAGAGGCAGAGGATCAGCAGGGTGGCCAGGCAACTGGTTTTGTTTAAAAGGCAATAAATATGGCAGCCTCCACATCCCGCTTGCTTCAGTTGTCCTTTGACCTCTTGAGGACCAGTTGTTTACACTCCTCTAGTGACCAGGTGATGTCTTTACATTTCAGCACTTCGCCACCTTAATGATTATTGCTCAGTCCTACAACCTTACAACCAAATGAATTTGACCTCTCTTTCTTCTCACTAATAGACCATTCTTTTAGTGGTCTCTGATTGCTGCTGAGATTTTTTTTTTTTTACTATGAATTAAAAATGAATATTTTTTTTTAATAAAAACCCCTATTTCATTTGATTACCCCCCCCCCCTCCTCCCTCTCAAAATTGGCCCTAGGCTGTGATGCATTCACTACACTACCCATACATAGGCATCAGCCTTTGTATGGGATCAGGTTGTGAGCCATTGGGAGGGACAATTAAGTGACAGGGATGTCCTCTGTACAGCGCTGCACTGTACAATTGTTTAGTGCTATTTTTTTTAATTCAGCCTGCCAGCTAGAATTGCAGCTGGCAGGCTGATCACGGATCCCCGCTGTGTTTATGTGCAGGGTTCCCTGCTAATCCTGCCCATCGCACTTTGACACCAGCAGTCCCCCTACAGCCATGTTCTCACCACCCATCGGCATATGCGGGTTGGAAGCTAGTTAAGAAAAATATAATTTGTCGTTTTTGAGCAAATCAATTTCAAAATGTTAAAGTTACAGCAGGAAAAAAAAGTTTTTTTGAATGGGGTTAAATGCCAGATAATTAATCTACCCCTTATTATTAAACAAAAGGGGGGGGGGGGGCACTGGTATTGTATGCAGTGAACAAAGGCACCAATAGAATAAAATACGCTAAAAAATGTAAATTGCTTAGGAGACAGTGGTGGACTTACCTCCCTGAAGCAGACCAGAAACAGTCGTTTTTGAAAAATACATAGATTTATTGATATACTCCAAAACAATGCTGTGATGCATTTCACAGGTATAGTCCTGCTTCATCAGGCAATAAAAAAAAGAACGGGTATCTAACAGTCATATATCATTGTAATACCCAGCGCCTCTTTTTTCTAATTCAGCCTGCCAGCTGCAATCGCAGCTGGCAGGCTGATCACGGATCCCCACTGTGTTTATGTTCAGGGAACGCGCATTTTCCCTGCTAATCCCTCCCACCACACTTTGACGCCACCGGTCCCCCAGCAGCCATGCTCTCACCACCCATCGACATTAGGCGGTTGGAAGCTGGTTAAGAAAAATAATAATTTGTCGTTTTTGAGAAAATCAATTCTAAAATGTTAAAGTTACAACAGGAAAAAAGGTTTTTTTTGAATGGGGTTAAATGCCAGATAATTCATTGACCCCTTAGTGTTAAACATGTACATATATCCCTAGAAACAGCAGTGCATATTCTGCCGGGGTTTCCTGTTGGTCAGTACACTGTGAGGCAAGTTGCTGAGGGGTTCGCTGTATGGCTGCAATGCTGTTGGAATATCCGCAGGATCTTTATTTCCGACCATCTCTACTGTCACCTATGGAGACTGCTATAACCAGAGGTCAGAGCCCACACCGCATGGGGCTCCAGACCTCCAGACCTTCTCCCCACCAAGTGACTTTAATGCAATTCACGGTGTCATTTGCCTTCTTAAAACAGAAGGAATTTTGCAATAATTCAGCTATAAGTGAACATTTGTGGTTACCCACAATGCACCACTACTCAATATGCAAATTATCTCTTCTCACTTCTGTAAGCCAGGCAAGTAACCAGAACTGCTGGTGTATAGCAAGCCCATAGCTTATGCATGTTACAGAGCCGCTGGTGTATAGCAAGCCCATAGCTTATACATGTTACAGAGCCGCTGGTGTATAGTGAGCCCATAGCTTATACATGTTACAGAGCCGCTGGTGTATAGCAAGCCCATAGCTTTTACATGTTACAGAGCCGCTGGTGTATAGTGAGCCTATAGCTTATACATGTTACAGAACCGCTGATGTATAGCAAGCCTATAGCTTATACATGTTACAGAACTGCTTGTGTATAGCAAGCCTATAGCTTATACATGTTACAGAACCGCTGGTGTATAGTGATCCTATAGCATATACATGTTACAGAACCGCTGGTGTATAGCAAGCCTATAGCTTATACATGTTACAGAACCGCTGGTGTATAGCAAGCCTATAGCTTATACATGTTACAGAACCGCTGGTGTGTAGCAAGCCTATAGCTTATACATGTTACAGAACCGCTGGTGTATAGTGAGCCTATAGCTTATACATGTTACAGAACCGCTGGTGTATAGTGAGCCTATAGCTTAAACATGTTACAGAACCGCTGGTGTATAGTGAGCCTATAGCTTATACATGTTACAGAACCGCTGGTGTGTAGCAAGCCTATAGCTTATACATGTTACAGAACTGCTTGTGTATAGCAAGCCTATAGCTTATACATGTTACAGAGCCGCTGGTGTATAGTGATCCTATAGCTTATACATGTTACAGAACCGCTGGTGTATAGTGAGCCTATAGCTTATACATGTTACAGAACCGCTGGTGTATAGTGAGCCTATAGCTTATACATGTTACAGAACCGCTGGTGTATAGTGAGCCTATAGCTTATACATGTTACAGAACCGCTGGTGTATAGTGAGCCTATAGCTTATACATGTTACAGAACCGCTGGTGTATAGTGAGCCTATAGCTTATACATGTTACAGAGCCGCTGGTGTATAGTGATCCTATAGCTTATACATGTTACAGAACCGCTGGTGTATAGTGAGCCTATAGCTTATACATGTTACAGAACCGCTGGTGTATAGTGAGCCTATAGCTTATACATGTTACAGAGCCACTGGTGTATAGCAAGCCTATAGCTTATACATGTTACAGAACCGCTGGTGTATAGCAAGCCTATAGCTTATACATGTTACAGAACCGCTGGTGTATAGTGAGCCTATAGCTTATACATGTTACAGAGCCGCTGGTGTATAGTGATCCTATAGCTTATACATGTTACAGAACCGCTGGTGTATAGTGAGCCTATAGCTTATACATGTTACAGAACCGCTGGTGTATAGTGAGCCTATAGCTTATACATGTTACAGAGCCACTGGTGTATAGTGAGCCTATAGCTTATACATGTTACAGAGCCGCTGGTGTATAGCAAGCCTATAGCTTATACATGTTACAGAGCCGCTGGTGTATAGCAAGCCTATAGCTTATACATGTTACAGAACCGCTGGTGTATAGTGAGCCTATAGCTTATACATGTTACAGAACTGCTGGTGTATTTACTGTTTTTGGTGCATTTGGGATGCGTTTTGCGTGCGTTTTAATGTGTTTGCAGTTCACATATAAAAATGCATATGCGTTTTGTATGCGTTTTCTATGCGTTATTACATTTCCATTTATGTAAATCACTAGGAAGACAACAGGAATTGGAAATACAGCAAAAATATATTTTTGGGGGCGAAAGAACGCATACAAAAATGCATGGAAAATGCAGGAAAAAATGCATACCATTGCATTCCCATTGGGCTTGATTCACCAAGTGAATCAACTAACTGTTAGCATACTTGTGAAGAGCCCCTCTTCATGCCTAAAGACTAACTAGTTCAAAACTTTGCGCGCACAGAGGCCAGTGCATGCAAAACATCGCGTCACGTGGGTGCGACATTAAGATCGCATCCAATGTGACCTTATAGGCGCATCGGTTGCGCCATTTTTGTCGCACCGCGGTGCGACGTTTCGCGCCCACCGGACTTTGTGCGCGGGACTTTGCACGCGAGCTGATTCACTTTTCTTGGTGCTAACTACTTAGCACCCTAGTTAGCACCGAATAGTGAATCAGGCCCATTGTCTTTAACCTTTTCCGTACCACCTGCATTAGATTCTACGCCGCATTTGTGGCTGTTCTAGCCTGATGCGGCATAGAATCTACGCCGGCCCGCCGTTTCCACTCCCGATGTGATCCTGCGCACCCGGAGAGGAGATTAAGGCCTCGTTCATATCAAGACGCGACCCGGAACTGAGCGGCATTAGGAGCAGAGATGCCAGCCGGAGAAGGTGAGTGATGGCTGCTGGCGAAAGGGGGGACACCTGCCACCACCAGCCAGCCACAGAGGGGATCCGGTTGCCTGAGCCCCCCAAACGTGCGCACCCCCCCCCCCCCCCCCCCCACACTGCAAAATGCCTGGTCCTTAAGAGGGGTTAGGTGGCCGGTCCTGAAATGGTTAAATATGTGCGTTTTTGATGCGTTTATGAATATTAGGCAACAAAACCTGCGTTTTTAAAAATGCAGGTTTGAAAATGCATAGAAAATGCATATGCGTTATTAGCATTAGCAGCAAAAATGCAGCATTTTACGCAACGCTTGGTTTGTGCTATGTGTGCATCTAGCCTGAGTGTAATTTGCATATGTTATTATAAGTGTACAATACCTGATCTTGCTTCTCTGACTGCCAGAGGCCCTGTCCCCATCCCTACGATCCTTGCCAAGTTTTGGAAGCATTACAATACATTGTCTCTTTCAAGGATCTTGGCAGATAACCAGTGTCAAATATTTCTGGATATAGCTGGAGTAGTTCAGGGGAAGCACATCAGCATACATTGGGCTTGATTCACAAAGCGAACTGTTACCACGGCTGTGAAAAAGTGCTTTGTGCGCATTTTTGCGCTTTTTTCTAGCTTTTTCGAATGAAAAACACTTATCGTGCGCAAAAAATCACGTTCGCGCGATAACGCATATTAAAAATATGCATTATCGCGTGAACACGAACTTTTGCGCGTGATAACCGTTTTCATGCTAAAACTCGCTCAAAGCACTTTTCACAGCATGATAACAGTTGACACGCTTTTGTGAATGGAGCCCATTGCATGTAGTAGCCCATCAAGTCCCGGTGCCTTTTTAGGGAAGGTGAGTATGGTAACTTCTAGCTTCTCAATCATTATAGTTACATAGTTAGTTGGGATGATGTGTGTTAATCAAGTTCAACCAGAAAATAGGGCACAACACGAGCCTGCACCTCCACACATCCCCAATCCACCCCCTCCCTTCTCCCCGATCCAGAGTAAAGCAAGAAATCCTTACAAGGCATGGTCCTCTTAGCCCCAAAAGAGGAAAAAAAATCCTTTGCGACTCCAGATCACTGACCAATCAGGTAAAGTCCCTGGATTACCACGACCGGGAATTACCTAGTAATTATAGCCATGGATGTCTTTCAATGCAAGGAAAGCATCCAAACCTCCCACCCAATCGTTTCGCTGCTCAATTTTTGATAAAAATGAATGGAAAAAGATAAGAAAAATGAGCAGAAGATAAAAGAATCAACTGCAGAATCGAGTGGCAAAAACGATCGAAAGCGGAAAATCGAGCACCAGAAATGAACCGTGTATCCCCAGCATAAGGTGTCTTTTCTCTAGACTAAATAAACGCAGTTTATCTAACCTTTCTTGGTAAGCGAGACCTTCCATCCCACGTATCAGTTTTGTAGCTCGTCTCTGCACCTGCTCTAAAACTGCAATATCTTTCCTGTAATGTGGTGCTCAGAACTGAATTCCATATTCCAGATGTGGCCTTACTAGAGAGTTAAACAGGGGCAATATTATGCTAGCATCTCGAGTTTTTATTTCCCTTTTAATGCATCCCAAAATTTTGTTAGCTTTAGCTGCAGCGGCTTGGCATTGAGTACGACTATTTAACTTGTTGTCGATGAGTAGTCCTAATGGTGCCCATACACGATACAATAAAAAACGTTTGATATTCCCATTTATTCGATCTAATTGATCGAATGAAAGTTGAATATATTTTTTTCGATCAAGAAATTCGAATGATTATCCCGTTTTTTCGAGAAAAATCTGATCGGACATGGTGGAAAAATCTTTATATTCGATCTAACGGAATAATCAAACTAAATTATCTAATAAAAGAAATGAAAAATTGTACCATGTATGGCCACCTTAAGTCCTTCTCCAAGTTTGATGTCCCCATCTGCATCCCATTTATTTTGTATGGGGCTAGCCTCTTGACGACCAGCTAACGCCGATTGGCGTAAACTGGTTGTCTGCGGGTTACCATGGAAACGGCCACTACAAGTCCCACAATGCATTGCAGGAGTCTGACAGCCACAGTCATGATTAGAGATGTGGCGAACTGTTCGCCGGGCGAACATCTCTGGGGTTTTTATTACTTCCGGGTCGCTCTGACCCGGAGTAGGACGCCTGCGCTGCCCGGCGGAGCGCTTCCTAGATCGCGCTCCTGTTGCCGGGCACTCTCTGCGCATGAGCGTGACGTCGTTCATGTCGTCACGCACATGCGCAGAAAGTGCCCGGCAACAGGAGCACAATCTAGGAAGCGCTCCGCCGGGCAGCGCAGGCGTCCTACTCTGGGTCAGAGCGACCCGGAAGTAGTAGAAGCCCCAGAGATTTAGAGATGTTCGCCACATCTCTAGTCATGATTTATAAATGCAAATGGATTGTGGGACTTGTAGTTCCTTTACAGCTGGAGAGACAAGTTTGCAGATCACTGGGCTAGACCGTTGGTACAACCAAAATGCTTGACTTTAATTTTTTCTGAATTTTACTGAGACTGACTTAAAGAGAACCCGAGGTGGGTTTGAAGAATACTATCTGCATACAGAGGCTGGATCTGCCTATACAGCCCAGCCTCTGTTGCTATCCCAAACCCCCCTAAGGTCCCCCTGCACTCTGCAATCCCTCATAAATCACAGCCACGCTGCTGACAAACAGCTTGTCAGAGCTGGCTGTGTTTATCTCTATAGTGTCAGTCTGCTGCTCTCCCCGCCTCCTGCAGAACTCCAATCCCCGCCTGCATCCCTTCCCTCCCTGCTGATTGGAGGGAAGGCACGGGGGCAGGGACCGGAGCTATGCAGGAGGCGGGGGAGCAGCTGAGACTGACACTACAGATGTAAACACAGCATCACAGCACGGCTGTGATTTATGAGGGATTGCAGAGTGCAGGGGGACCTTAGAGGGGTTTGGGATAGCAACAGAGGCTGGGCTGTATAGGCAGATCCAGCCTCTGTATGCAGATCACATTCTTTAAACACACCTCGGGTTATCTTTAATCCAAAATTGCACAAGTTTTAAATAACGTTTTCCCAAAACAAAAGAAAAAAAATCTATAGATGTAGTTTTTGAGTTTTTTTTTTCTCCTTGTGCGTCTCACTAACCGGAAGCACAAGGGTGATGCAGAAATTTTTACGTGCAGAAAGACTGAAGCCTCTTGTAATAGCGCTTCGGTTTTTCTGCTAGGGACACAGATCAGTGATCGGGAACCATGTTCCCGTTCACTGATCCCAGGGCTGCTGGGGGACAGCACGGGGGCACTGGGGCGCACCCGCGATCGCACCCAAGCACGCACCACAGCAGAGCAGCCACCCGGACGTGAGCTTCACGTCCGGGCGGCAGAAATGGTTAAAGAAAATGTTGTGACAATAGCACATATGGGGACTTTACAATGAACCAAAATCTCTAATTATTAATACAACAGTGCTCTGACTGAAAAACTTGTTTGTACGCCTATAGTTTAAAATGGATTTTCTCAAAAACTAATAGGTCTTTTAAAAAAAAACTTTTTTTGACATGTTGCCAGGGTTATCCTTGATACACATACTAAATTCTGTGTTAATATTAGGGGTGGGACGACGAATCCTGCGAATCCACGAATCCCTCGAATATTAGGAAATATTCGAGGTTCGTAGATTTGAATCCCGACGCCATTTTTCACTATACGAATCCGCCGAATCCCGGCGCTGCATCGCCGCGCATCCGCCGCTCGCACTCATCCTCCTCCGACCTCCTCCGACCCCCCCGCTCCTCCTCCGCCCGCCCACATACTTAGTATCAACTCACCTATCCATAGCGGAGCGCAGAGCGGAAGACCTCTCGCTGACTTCCTGGTTCCCCCTAGTGACTGGCTCTTACAATGACGTCATCAGTAAGAGCCGGTCCGACCACTAGAGGGAACAGGGAAGTAACGAAGAGGTCTGCCGCTCTGCGCTCCACGGGAAAGGTGAGTAGATTCTTATGCAGGGGTGAGCCGAGGAGGCATGGGGGACGGAGGGGGCCGTGGGGGGGTTGGCGGTGAGCGGAGGAGGAACGGGGGGGGGGGGGGGGTTCTACCTACCTACCTACCGGACACTATACACTATACACTTCAGTATAGGTAGCAGGGAATATGTCCCTTCAGTATAGATATACTAAAGGCCCATATACCCTGCTACCTATACTGAAGGCCCATATACCCTGCTACCTATACTGAAGGCCCATATACCCTGCTACCTATACTGTAGGCCCATATACCCTGCTACCTATACTGAAGGCCCATATACCCTGCTACCTATACTGAAGGCCCATATACCCTGCTACCTATACTGAAGGCCCCTATACCCTGCTACCTATACTGAAGGCCCATATACCCTGCTACCTATACTAAAGGCCCATATACCCTGCTACCTATACTGAAGGCCCATATACCCTGCTACCTATACTGAAGGCCCATATACCCTGCTACCTATACTGAAGGCCTATATACCCTGCTACCTATACTGAAGGCCCATATACCCTGCTACCTATACTGAAGGCCCCTATACCCTGCTACCTATACTGAAGGCCCATAAACCCTGCTACCTATACTGAAGGCCCCTATACCTTGCTACCTATACTGAAGGCCCATATACCCTGCTACCTATACTGAAGGCCCATATACCCTGCTACCTATACTGAAGGCCCCTATACCTTGCTACCTATACTGAAGGCCCATATACCCTGCTACCTATACTGAAGGCCCATATACCCTGCTACCTATACTGAAGGCCCATATACCCTGCTACCTATACTGAAGGCCCATATACCCTGCTACCTATACTGAAGGCCCATATACCCTGCTACCTATACTGTAGGCCCATATACCCTGCTACCTATACTGAAGGCCCATATACCCTGCTACCTATACTGAAGGCCCATATACCCTGCTACCTATACTGAAGGCCCATATACCCTGCTACCTATACTGAAGGCCCATATACCCTGCTACCTATACTGAAGGCCCATATACCCTGCTACCTATACTGAAGGCCCATATACCCTGCTACCTATACTGAAGGCCCATATACCCTGCTACCTATACTGAAGGCCCATATACCCTGCTACCTATACTGAAGGCCCCTATACCTTGCTACCTATACTGAAGGCCCGTATACCCTGCTACCTATACTGAAGGCCCATATACCCCATACCTCCCAACTTTCTGAGATGAGAAACCGGGACACTTAAGCCACGCCCCCAACCACACCCCCTGACACACCCCTAGTCAAAAATGTATATATATATATATATATATATATATATATATATATATATATATAAAAATAAATGGTGGGGAGAAGGGTGTACGTGCCCAGCTAAAAAGAAGGATCGAGGCGCCAGCCGCGGCTGTGGTGTGCGGGATGCGGGCCAAGCTTGTCCCCCCTCCCTCCGAATGTGCCCCCCAGTGTCCCCCTGTATGGCGAGATACGAGCGCAGCAGAGCGGCAGTCTTACCATTCCTCTTCGCATATGGGCATCTCGTCTTCTCCGCTTCCTGTGACGTCACAGGAAGTAGTTGGAAGACGAGATGCCAGTACGCGAGGAAGATGGTAAGACTGCCGCTCTGCTGCGCTGCGCCATACAGGGGGACACTGGGGGGCACATTCGGAGGGAGGGGGGCAAGCTTGGCCCGCATCCCGCACACCACAGCCGCGGCTGGCGCCTCGATCCTTCTTTTTTCCTCCGCTGGAGAGGAGCTGCTGCCTGCCGGGACACAAGGGGGGCTATCCTGGGACAGCGGGACCCCTCCCCCAACCCGTGACGGTTCCGGCGGACAACTATACCACGGATCGCACAATTCTTATGTGCAGGATTCGTTAGTTTCGGGATTCGAAAGATTCGAGAACCTTTTTAGATTCGGATCCGGATTCGGATTCGAAGAAATTGTGTATTCGTCCCATCCCTAGTTAATATCATGTATAGGAGCTTTGCAGTCAATCTGTGAAATTTGGCCTCATAGACTGCAATGCACGTTTGCAAAATGGCAAAAACAAAAATTGTGAAACTGGTTTAGGCAAGTTTGCTCATCCTTACTGTGGACCTGTGAGGGTCTTTTTTGTTTTCTCAACACATCATCTGGTGTGGACATCTGAGGGGGCATAAACAACATGGGTTATAGAGTAGTCCACTCAGCAAGCTCACGGTGAACCTGAACTCCTAGGAGTGTGTAAGGGGCTACAGGGGACCAAAAGGCCTCCTTAGTAAAATGTTATGTAAAAGATTGTTTTTCCTACTTTAGTGTTTTGGTCCCTTTCAGCCCCTTACACACACCTAGGAGTTTTAGTTCACCAGGTGCTTGATGGGTGGTCTGTAAGTTTGGGTGTTTCAAGCCCTACTCCATAGAGCCACATTAATCCATGCCATGCACTGATGAGGGTCAAACAATCCAAAACAGTCTGTATGCATGTTGGATTATTATGGCTCTGTACAAATTAACAAGCTGACACATCATTGCATTCCAGCGGTTCTGGAGGTGTGTTTAGCTTCTAAGGGTACAATGGTTAATTTGCATATATTCAGCAGTGGTGCACTGGGAGACATCTCAAGCTCACTCCAACCTGAATTATCGCAAATTCTTTCTGTTTTTAGAAAGCAAACTTTTGTTTTTCTTAACATCTTAGTAAGGGGGCTTTTAGGACCATTGTAGTCCCTTACACACTCCAATGAGTTCTGGGTCACCATGAGCTTGCTGGTTAGTCTGTACCTCTCGGTGTTACAAGCCCTACTGCATAGAGCCAAATTATTCCATGCCATGCACTGATGAGGATCAAACAATCCAAAACAGTCTGTATGCATCATTGACACACCATTGAATTCCAGTGGTTCTGGAGGTGTAGTTATCTTACAGGGACAACAAAGCATGATTTGCATATTCAGCAGTGATGCATTGTAGGAGACCTCAGCGCTCATTACAAATTGTATAGCCACAAATACCTTCTGTTTTAAGAAGGTATTTTTTGTAGAATAGTTGATAAACAATCTTATTGAATATCTATGAAGCTTTTGTTGTCTGTCCAAGCTAATTGCAACATTGACAACATCATTATGTTAATTTCTGTATGCCACTAGAGGTTCATACACACCTACCAAATATCTGTCCAATAGAGATGGCCCGAACGGTTCACCGGAGAACTTGTTCATAGAGATGGCCCCAACGGTTCACCGGAGAACTTGTTCATAGAGATGGCCCGAACGGTTCACCGGAGAACTTGTTCATAGAGATGGCCCGAACGGTTCACCGGAGAACTTGTTCATAGAGATGGCCCGAACGGTTCACCGGAGAACTTGTTCGTAGAGATGGCCTGAACCTCCGATTTTCGGTTCGCGAACCGGGTTCGCAAACCTCCTGTGAAAGTTTGGTTTGCGCAAACTTTTGCGAACCGCAATAGACTTCAATAGGGAGGCGAACTTTGAAAACTAGAAAAATTTATTCTGGCCACAAAAGTGATGGAAAAGATGTTTCAAGGGGTCTAACACCTGGAGGGGGGCATGGTGGAGTGGGATACACGCCAAAAGTCCCGGGGAAAAATCCGGATTTGACGCAAAGCAGCGTTTTATGGGCAGAAATCACATTAAATGCTAAATAGCAGGCCTAAAGTGCTTTAAAACATCTTGCATGTGTATACATCAATCAGGGATTGTAATTAGAGTACTGCTTCACACTGACAGACCAAACTCACTGTGTAATGCACTGCAAACAGCTGTTTGTGTAGTGATGACTGCACTGGACTGGTACGCACCATGGCCAGAGTGCAGGCCGTGGCGGTTTTCAAGCACATATGGTCGCCGGGCTGTGGTAGCTCAATGATAGAACAACAGTGACTGTCCAGCTGATCAAATCTGGTCTGTCCACAATGAAGCAACAACCTTATTATCATTGGTGTGCCACTCCCCCCCCCCCCTCCAAGACACTCATATAGCTGGCGGTCATTGCTTCATTGTGATACGCAAGCCCCTTCACCACGGCAAGGTAATGATCATGAAGGGGAATTGGCGCATGTACATGCCTTTTGTTTTGTTGTTGCAGCTGCAGTGCAGCCAGAAAAATTAGGCAGGCATGTACACGCACCAGAAAAATTATTATAGTGGCCGCTGCTAGCAGCAGCCTTAAAAATTCAGAAATCTGCGTGGAGTCCTGGACCATGTTGGTGGTGGCGGAGAAGGCAGTCAAGCGGCCTGCGGGCAGAGATGCTGTGTGGGGAGCGACTTAGTCTTGGGGCAGGCAGTCACACGGCGTGCAGGCAGAGATGCTGTGTGTGGGGACTGACTTAGTCTTCGGGCAGGCCTGACCGTGCTTTGCAGACCAGGCATCCGCAGTGGCGTATCTAGGCAAGACAGCGCCCATGGCAAATACTAAAATTGCGCCCCCCCCCCACACACACACACACACACACCTAGAATCAACAGCATCCTGTCTAACCTTTTTGGACAGGGTAACCCCATCATGCATTCAGAACACACACGCACACACAAATACCAGAATGTAACAGTCACTATGAAATAAATGAGGCTATCCTTCTGATCCTCTGCCTCTAATACTTTAAGGCAGGGAACATACTTGACTGTTTTCATACGCGTTTTCTGCACAGAAGAACTGAAAACTCATGTTAATCAAGGGGCTAGTTCATACTTAGGGCTTGATTCACAAAGCGGTGCTAACTGTTAGCACGCCTGTGAAAACCCCCTTAGCACGTCTAAACGAGCTTTTTGCGCGCAAAGCGTTATGCGCGCAAAACTTTACGCGCGCACTGCACAGAGCGCAGGGTGAGCCGCACAAAGTGCCCATTAAAGCCTATGGGACTTAGCGCGCGCATAGGACTTTGCGCGCGGTCTGATTCAGAAATTCGGTGCTAACCTACTTAGCATGTCTAAAGACTTTAGACATGCTAAGTAGGTTAGCACCGCTTTGTGAATGAAGCCATCAATGTGTTTTTCTTGCACAGAAAAAAAAAACTGACATTCTGCATGATAATTCTGCTCATTTTGTCAGTTTTCTGTATCAATTACATTAACTGTTGTGAAAAAAAGCACACATTTTTCTGCATAGAAACACACTTGGTGTGCAGGAAATGTGCGCAGAAAAAGCCGAGTTGAAAACTGAAAAACAAGTGTGATCCCTGCCATAGCCATAGACCCTGAACAAGCATGCAGATCAAATGTCTATAACACATCTGACAAGATTAGCTGCATGCATGTTTCAGGTGTGTGATTTAGACCCTAGTGACCAGAAGGATAAGCAGGATTTCGATGCAACCTGTATTATTTAAAAGGAAATAGATATGGCAGCCACCACTCTCATATGAATGAAAGCAATGAAACATTTGCAGTGACAATTATAACATAATAAAAGGCTGACAACCTATTAAATATTAGTAGATAGATACTGAGCTAGAAATATAATGCATTTTAACAACTGAGGTACACTGTACAAGAGAGACGTTGTTAAATCTGGCCACAGAGATGCCAGCAGGATAATGGTTAAAGTGCACAGAGTGTCATAAATAAAAGTAAGTAAACAGCACACTGAGATAAGGCTGAGGAATGTGTGAATGACAGAGCTGAATGGATGTGAGATCTTGTAACCTCCAGACCAGGAGCATCTGCTGCTATCTCCGGGGACTGAGACATGGTCTGTAATAGGGAGTGAGGAAAAACTTCGGAGCTCACCTCTCAATAGCTTGTAATGTAGATATATGACAAAGGCTGAGACGGGCAGGCTGCTGGATGATCGTTACTCCCTTAGACTCAGGAATGCTGTCAGCAGCACTGCGCCCCCCTGATGATTGAAGAGGGAGGTCACCTGGGGCACGTGACATGCCTGCATCCCTCCAGATATGCGTCTGCCGTGGTCAGATAGCCCCTTGACCCAACGCTGTGTGCCAGAGATGTCACCACTTGCCTTTCAACATCACGGTACAGTTTAGGCATCTCTTTTTTTGACAAAAAATTGCAGCCTGGTATCTTCCACTGTGGTGCGTGGCTTTGGTTTTGTGTGCTGCTTTTCCTCAGGTGGTCAGCCTATTGCAGTTTGTGCTTTGTAATCATGTGCCTTCGTAAAGTAGTTGTCCCTACGCGGGTCTTGGTCTTTCCACGGCTCAATTTTCGGTGGCAGAGAGTACAGATGGCATTGCTCTCATCTGAGGCAGAAACATACAAAAATTTCCACACCACTGAGCCCTGGGGTGTAGAGTTGGGCCGAACCTCCGATTTTAGGTTCGCGAACCAGGTTCGCGAACTTTCGCGGAAGGTTCGGTTCGCGTTAAAGTTCGCGAACCGCAATAGACTTCAATGGGGATGCGAACTTTGAAAAAAAAAAAAATTATGCTGGCCACAAAAGTGATGGAAAAGATGTTTCAAGGGGTCTAACACCTGGAGGGGGGCATGGCGGAGTGGGATACACGCCAAAAGTCACCGGGAAAAATCTGGATTTGACGCAAAGCAGCGTTTTAAGGGCAGAAATCACATTGAATGCTAAATGACAGGCCTAAAGTGCTTTAAAACATCTTGCATGTGTATACATCAATCAGGGAGTGTAATTAAGGTACTGCTTCACACTGACACACCAAACTCCACTGAACAGAACAGGTATGCAGTGGCGGGTTCACTGAACAGAACAGGTATGCAGTGGCGGGTCCACTGAACAGGTATACAGTGGCGGGTCCACTGAACAGAACAGGTATGCAGTGGCGGGTTCACTAAACAGGTATACAGTGGCGGGTCCACTGAACAGAACAGGTATGCAGTGGCGGGTTCACTAAACAGGTATACAGTGGCGGGTCCACTGAACAGAACAGGTATGCAGTGGCGGGTTCACTGAACAGAACAGGTATGCAGTGGCGGGTCCACTGAACAGGTATACAGTGGCGGGTCCACTGAACAGAACAGGTATGCAGTGGCGGGTTCACTAAACAGGTATACAGTGGCGGGTCCACTGAACAGAACAGGTATGCAGTGGTGGGTTCACAGAACAGGTATGCAGTGGCAGGATCAATGAACAGGTATGCAGTGGCAGGATCACTGAACAGGTATGCAGTGGCAGGATCAATGAACAGGTATGCAGTGGCAGGATCAATGAACAGGTATGCAGTGGCAGGATCAATGAACAGGTATGCAGTGGCAGGATCACTGAACAGGTATGCAGTGGCAGGATCAATGAACAGGTATGCAGTGGCAGGATCAATGAACAGGTATGCAGTGGCAGGATCAATGAACAGGTATGCAGTGGCAGGATCAATGAACAGGTATGCAGTGGCAGGATCAATGAACAGGTATGCAGCCAGGGACAAGCTAAGGCTAACTAATCTTTCCCTATGAGAGACTGCAGTAGCTCGCCCTACTCTAACTAATGCAGGCACACGAGTGGCCACGGCCGCCGCTGCCTGCCTTATATAAGGGGGGGTGGGGCTCCAGGGGCTAGTGTAGCCTAATTGGCTACACTGGGCCTGCTGACTGTGATGTAGAGGGTCAAAGTTGACCCTCAGTGCATTATGGGGCGAACCGCAATGGGGCGAACTTTTCCGCAATAAAGTTCGCGTGCGGTACCCGCACGCGAACCACCTAGGTTCGCGCGAACCAGGTTCGCCGGCGAACCGTTCGGCCCAACTCTACTGGGGTGATGGCACTTTGGTGGTGGCGGCTGACTGATTGTTAAGTGGGGTGCCAGAATCAGAGCAGGAGGAGGAAAATATGTCACGCTTCCGTGCGGAAGCTGAGAAAGATGAGGTGTTATGTGTTAAATAGTAAACTACGTCCTGACAATATTGGGGGTTGATGGCACGTGCCTTCTTCTGAACACTGTACTTTGGTCAAGGGCCGCACGACAGCAGTGCGACCAGACAGACCTGCCAGGTGGCCTGCCTCTGCCTTTTGTTTTGTTCATATTGGGGGGGATGCAGTGAAAGGTATGGACTAACGTGACTAATGCAATGTGCAGTCACACAGGTGCAGTTAACAGGTATGCACAGAGTGGTATATTACACTGTGTGCACTCACGTAGGTAGGTGGGTGCACTGAACACAACAGGTAGGTATATGCAGTGATTGGTATTACAATGTGCACCTGTCACACACAGACAGGTAGCAGACAGGCACAGTGACACTGCGTGCACTCAACTCACGTAGGTAGGTGGGTGCACTGTGAACAACAGATAGGTAAGTATATGCAGTAATGAGTATTACAATGTGCACCTGTCACACATAGAGATGTCGCGAACCTCAGATTAACCTCCACTAACAGGGTCCAGGACTCCAGGGGGATTTCTGAATTTTTAAGGCTGCTGCTAGCAGTGGCTGCTACCACAAACAATAATAATTTTTTCTGGTGTGTGTACATGCCTGCCTAATTTTTCTGGCTGCACTGCAGCTGCAACAACAAAACAAAAAGCACGTACATGTGCCCATTCCCCTTCGTGATCATTACCTTGCCGCAGTGAAGGGGCTTGCGTATCACAATGAAGCAATGACTGGCTATATGAGTGTGTTGGGGGGCACACCTGACCCAAGATAATAAGGTCATTGCTTCATTGTGGACAGTTGTTCTGTCATTGAGCTACCTCAGCCCGACCATATGGGCTGGAAAACCACCATTGCCTGCACTCTCGCCATCATGCGCACCAGTCCAGCAGGGCCATCACTACACAAACAGCTGTTTGTGGTGCGTTACACAGTGAGTTCAGTGTGTCAGTGTGAAGCAGTACACTACTTACACTAACTGCTGATCGATGTCTACACACACAAGATGTTTTCAAGCACTTTAGACCTCCAATTTAGCAATGCAATGTGATTTCTGCCCTTTAGGGATTATAACCCTGCTGTGCGGCAAATCCGTAATTTTCCCCGGGACTTTTGGCGTGGATCCCACTCCGCCATGCCCCCCTCCAGGTGTTACACCCCTTGAAACATCTTTTCCATCACTTTTGTGGCCAGAAACAGTGTTTGTAGTTTTTCAAGTTCGACTGCCCAGTGAAGTCTATTGCGGTTCGAAAAGTTTGCAGGTTCGCAAACTTTTTGGGAAGTTTGAGTTTGAGGTTTGCGAATTGAAAATTGGAGGTTCGAGCCATCTCTACTGTCCAACTATCTGCAAAACTTGTCTGTTAAGCCCCATACAACTTTTGCTGTAAAACAAGTTGAAACAACTAAAAAAAAGTATTTTGCTATTGTTTAAATAGCTGAAAAGACTGACAACAGACAAGTTTGGCAGATAGTTGGACAGATGGTTGGTAGGTGTGTATAGCTTTGATTGAAATTCCCATGCAGTTGTAATTTTTATTTAGCTTTACTATCAGGATCTAAAGTTCCTACAGTTCTTTCATCCTCTTCAACCTTGGCTAAACCACACCCTAGAAAGGTGGCCCCACACCATCCAATAAAAGGATCCAATTTTACAGCAATTTAATAAAAACTATAATTTCTACAGAAAAAAAATCAAGTTTTTTTTATTATTATTATTAATTATTATTTGAGTGAAAATCCGATCGAATTCTCTGTCTTTTTCAATTTTTCTTGAACAGAAGTTTCTGATCATTTTTTTGCAATACTTTATGGTGTGTGATAGATTTACAATTTCATAATGTAGACACAAGCAATTTTTTTCAGAGTATTTTTTTTTTTTTTTTCACAATTGTGGAAAATATTAACACACACATAGTACAATGGTCAGATTGTTCAAATGTTACAATCAATCAGAAAAATAGTCTGTAAATCTTGAATGGAAAAGAAATGTAAAACATTGTATGGCGTGTAACCACCTTAAAGATGGCCACACACAATGCAATAAAGTGATCCGATTTCACGGCAATCCGATAAAAACGATCGGATTTTATGAAAAATGGAATGCTTTTTTTTTTTTATTATTCACATAAGAAATCTATTGAATTTCCCGTTTTTATTTGATAAAAGTCTATCGGGAAGGCTGAATTTTTCTGATTATTTTTTTTATGAAAATTGAATGGTGTGTGGTGAATTGTCAATTTCCTTATACTGTATATACTTCCAAGCAACTTTCTCAGAGTTATCAATAATTTTTTTTCATATTTGAGTAAAAATTGACCTCACATGTGGTACATTGGTCATATTTTTGAAATGTTAAGATCAGTCAGAAAAATTGATTGCAATTCTTGAACTGAAAGCATAGTTTAACCACCTAAAGAGACTCTGTAATATTAAAAAAACGCCCCTGGGGGGTACTCACCTCGGGTGGGGGAAGCCTCGGGATCCTAATGAGGCTTCCCACGCCGTCCTCTGTCCCACGGGGGTCTCGCTGCAGCCCTCCGAACAGCCGGCGACAGACCCGACTGTGACTTCAATATTTACCTTTGCAGACTCCAGCGAGGGCGCTGTGGCTGCTGTCGGCTCCGAAGTAGACGGAAATACCCGATCTCAGTCGGGTCCGCTCTACTGCGCAGGCGCCGGAAACTTGCGCCTGCGCAGTAGAGTGGACCCGACGTCGATCACGTATTTCGCCTACTTCGGAGCCGACAACCGTCAGAGCGCCTGCGCAGGAGCCGGGAAGGTAAATAATGATGTCACCACTGTACAGAGGGCTGCAGCAAGACCCCCGAGGGACGGAGGACGGTGTGGGAAGCCTCATTAGGATCCTGAGGCTTCCCCCACCTGAGGTGAGTACCCCCCAGGGGACGTTTTCACGTTACAGGTCCCTTTTTAAGCTCTCAGTCGTTTTTACTTTATGCATCCGAGCAATGTTCACCTCCCATTCATTAGCCTATAACTTTATCACTACTTATCACAATGAACTGATCTATATCTTGTTTTTTCCGCCACCAATTAGGCTTTCTTTGGGGGGTATATTTTTCTAAGAGCTACCTTACTGTAAATGCATTTTAATAGTAAGAATAAGAAAAAAAATAAAAAAATTCATTATTTGTCAGTTTTCGGCCATTATAGCTTTAAAATAATACATGCCTCCATAATCAAAACCCACGTATTGTGTTTGCCCATTTGTGCCGGTTATTTCACCATTTAAATTATGTCCCTATCACAATGTATCGCGACAATATTTTATTTGGAAATAAAAGAGCATTTTTTTCCGTTTTGCATCCATCACTATTTACAAGCTTATAAAAAAAAAATAGAGAGAAATATTTCATCTTTACATAGATATTTAAAAAGTTTAGACCCTTAGGTAAATATTTATGTGTTTGTTTTTATAGTAATGTTTTTTGTTTTTCTTATTAAACATTTTATGTGGGCATTTTTGGGAGGGTGGGATATAAATAGTGTTTTATTTGGGGAAATATTTGTGTATTGTAATGTTTTTTTTACTTTTACTTGTAGTTTTACTTTTTGGCCACAAGATGGCAATCTTGAGTTTGTTTACATGACGTCACATGACGTACAATGTACGCTTAGAGGGACATAGCTTCAGAAAAAGCGTAGCTTCCGAGAGAAGCTGTCACTTTTTCAGCGGGGGAGAGGAATCAGTATTCGGGCACCATAGCCCGATACATTGATTCCTGGGCTACCGAATCCGCAGCCGGGAGTGCGCGTGCACACGCGCGATCGGCCGCAGGAGCGCGCGGGAGCGCGCCTGTCCTCCTTGACGTTTTTATACGTCAACGAGGACAAAGTGGTTAAAAAATGTATGGTGTGTATGTGGCCACCTTAAGACTAGGTTCGTAGTGTCCTAAGAAATGCTCAGTTTAGTGGGATGAAACGGGGTGGATCCTGACAGATGCAAACTGATCCTATGTCAATCAATAGTATCCGTTGACATCTGTCCTTTTGAAATGGATCTGTTTGGTTCGTTCTGCCAAACGGAATGCAAATATAGGGTTTCTACAATAATTCTGGTTTAGCGGATCTGTCACATTGGCAGAGCGACAATGGAACAGAACTCAGGGATGAAAATCTGATGCCCAATGAAATAAATGATACATTTGTGGGATCAGTTTTTTACCAGATCCGTTTTTAATCCTTGTGGTGGGAACCGAGCCTAACTTAAGGAAGAGTCAAGGCCAGATGCACACATCTCCTTCCTGGAGGCAAACCTTTCTTATGGCTCTTCTATGTGGATCAGCCCTTCTCACATTCCATGGGTAATATCTAGTGTTGGGCGAACAGTGTTCGCCACTGTTCGGGTTCTGCAGAACATCACCCTGTTCGGGTGATGTTCGAGTTCGGCCGAACACCTGACGGTGCTCGGCCAAACCGTTCGGCCACATGGCCGAACTAAGAGCGCATGACCGAACGTTCCCCGAACGTTCGGCTAGCGCTGTGATTGGCCGAACGGGTCACGTGGTTCGGACCCGAACGCGCTCTGATTGGCCGAACGGTCACGTGGTTCGGGTAAATAAATACCCGAACCACGTCATATCTCCGCCATTTGTCTGTGGGTTTAGCTTTGGGTAGGCAGGCAGGGTAGTTCGCGCTCCAGCCACGCTAGCCAGGGTCCCCCCTGTCATTGTGTCACTGCTGGGAACAGTAGTACACCGCTTGCTCAGCCACACTATATAGCATTCTGTTTACTGCCACTCTGTGTACCTCGCTCAGCCACACTATATAGCATTCTGTTTACTGCCACTCTGTGTCTGCTGGGAATAGTAGTACACCGCTTGCTCAGCCACACTATATAGCATTCTGTTTACTGCCACTCTGTGTACCTCGCTCAGCCACACTATATAGCATTCTGTTTACTGCCACTCTGTGTCTGCTGGGAATAGTGGTACACCGCTCGCTCAGCCACACTATATAGCATTCTGTTCACTGTTCTGTGTCTGTTTGGAATAGTGGTACACCGCTCGCTCAGCCACACTATATAGCATTCTGTTTACTGTTCTGTGTCTGCTGGGAATAGTGGTACACCGCTCGCTCAGCCACACTATATAGCATTCTGTTTACTGTTCTGTGTCTGCTGGGAATAGTGGTACACCGCTCGCTCAGCCACACTATATAGCATTCTGTTTACTGTTCTGTGTCTGCTGGGAACAATAGTACACCGCTCGCTCAGCCAGAGTATATAGCATTGTGTTTACTGCCACTCTGTGTACACCGCTCAGCCAGACTATATACCATTGTTTACTGACACTCTGTGTACACCGCTCAGCCAGACTATATACCATTGTTTACTGACACTCTGTGTACACCGCTCAGCCAGACTATATACCATTGTTTACTGCCACTCTGATTCTGCTGGGAACAGTAGTACACCGCTCGCTCAGCCAGACTATATAGCATTGTGTTTACTGCCACTCTGTGTACACCGCTCAGCCAGACTATATACCATTGTTTACTGACACTCTGTGTACACCGCTCAGCCAGACTATATACCATTGTTTACTGAAACTCTGTGTACACCGCTCAGCCAGACTATATACCATTGTTTACTGCCACTCTGATTCTGCTGGGAACAGTAGTACACCGCTCGCTCAGCCAGACTATATACCATTGTTTACTGACACTATATAGCAGACTATATAGCATTGTGTGTACACCGCTCAGCCAGACTATATACCATTGTTTACTGACACTCTGTGTACACCGCTCAGCCAGACTATATACCATTGTTTACTGCCACTCTGATTCTGCTGGGAACAGTAGTACACCGCTCGCTCAGCCAGACTATATACCATTGTTTACTGACACTCTGTGTACACCGCTCAGCCAGACTATATACCATTGTTTACTGCCACTCTGATTCTGCTGGGAACAGTAGTACACCGCTCGCTCAGCCAGACTATATACCATTGTTTACTGCCACTCTGATTCTGCTGGGAACAGTAGTACACCGCTCGCTCAGCCAGACTATATACCATTGTTTACTGACACTCTGTGTACACCGCTCAGCCAGACTATATACCATTGTTTACTGCCACTCTGATTCTGCTGGGAACAGTAGTACACCGCTCGCTCAGCCAGACTATATAGCATTGTGTTTACTGCCACTCTGTGTACACCGCTCAGCCACACTATATAGCATTGCGTACTCTGCCAGTCAGTGTGTATATTGCTGGGATCAGTAATACTCCACTCACCGTCAACC
The DNA here is from genome assembly GCF_040937935.1 of Hyperolius riggenbachi. Classification (NCBI taxonomy): domain Eukaryota; kingdom Metazoa; phylum Chordata; class Amphibia; order Anura; family Hyperoliidae; genus Hyperolius; species Hyperolius riggenbachi. The sequence goes on along the minus strand of NC_090649.1, from coordinate 5,835,908 downwards.
ACTATATGAGCTCAACATGAGTTCCCCAGAGACCTCCGCTGTGAGCAGCACTCCCAACAACAGCAACAGCCAACGCCCCACGCAAGCTATAACATCCACCCCAGCAGCCAGTGGTCAGCAGCAGCCCTCCCCGGAGGAGAACGTTGTGTCCATCAGTCCGTCGCCAGAGCGATTAATGAGGGCTGCCATTGAGGAGATGATGGGGCCTGATGTGGAGGAGGAGGTCTGGCTCAGGCCAGCATCCCAAGTTAATGTTGAGGACGATGAGGGGTCTGTGTCTGGGGATGTTGGGGTGGCAGAGGTGGTGGGTGGGTCAGACTCAGGAGAAGAGTTGTATGATGAGGATGATGATCGGGACCATCTGTATGTGCCTCAGAGTCCGACCCCGGAAAACATGTTGTATCGTGTGTTTAGGTACTAAAATCTGCGTTCCCTCCCAGTAGTGTTGGGCGAACAGTGTTTGCCACTGTTTGGGTTCTGCAGAACATCACCCTGTTCGGGGTGACTATATAGCAGACTATATAGCATTGTGTTTAATGCCACTCTGTGTACACGGCTCAGCCACACTATATAGCATTGTGTTTACTTCCACTCTGTGTCTGCTGGGAACAGTAGTACACCGCTCACCCGCCACTGTATAGCATTGTGCTCTGTGTCACTGCTGACAATAGTGGTACACCGCTCACCCACCACTGTATAGCATTTCTGTACTGCCACTGTACTGCTGCCAGTCAGCGTGTACTTTAAGGATAAGTGAAATGAGGAAGAAATCCGGTGAAAGAGGGAGGGGCAAGGGAAGAGGTGTTTCCCCTGACGGTTCACGTACAGGCCACAGGGGAGTACCCAAGAAAACCCACTCAATACTGCCCATGTTGTCCAGGACAACAACCCTCACAGATCCAAAAGAACAGGACCAGATAATTACTTGGATGACCTCTCAAGCGTCCAGCAGTGGGTTAAGCAGCACCAGCACATCACGCACGAGGTCCGAGTCCTCAGCCAGTTAAAGTCTGGGCTTTCTTTGAAGACTGCACTGAGGATGTTACCATGGCGATTTGCAAGGTGTGCAAGACCCGCCTGAGCAGGGGGAAAAGTATTAACAACCTCTCCACCACCAGCATGAGCCGCCACATTCTATCCAAACATCCCACTCTGTGGGCAAACGCGGCAGGACAGGGTACCACCAGCAACACTGCCTCCCTTGGGTTCACCAGACTCACCACCAGACCCGCCTCAGCAGCAGCAGTAGCCCAGCCATTGCGTGGTTCACAACATTCACAAACATCAGACGATGCTGACACTGTCACTTTCCGGACTAGTGCTCTTGAGGTCTCCCAGTGTTCATCAAACACAACAACCAACAGCCCTTCGGTGTGCAGCGCTACGGTTGAGTTGTCTGTCTCTGAGATGTTTGAGCACAAGAGGAAATTGCCAGCAAATGACCCCCGGGCCGTGGCAGTAACAGCCAGCCAGCATAGCCAAGCTTCTGGCCTGCGAAATGCTGCCATATCGAGTGGTGGAGACAAACAGCTTCAAGGGCATGATGTCAGTGGCCATCCCACGTTACGTGGTTCCCAGCCGCTACCACTTTGCGCGCTCTGCAGTGCCTGAGTTGCATGAGCACGTGGTCAGCTAAATAACCCGAAGCTTGAAGAATGCCGTTGCCTGCAAGGTTCACCTCACCACTGACACCTGGACGAGTGCGTTCGGCCAGGGTCGATACATCTCCCTTACCGCGCACTGGGTGAACCTTGTGGAGCCTGGCAGCGATTCCTCACCTGCTACGGCGCGGGTGTTGCCCACGCCGCAAACAGCTGGATAACAACAGCAGCACCTACCTCTCTGACTCCTTCTCCTCCAACGCATCTCAAAGCTGTACCTCATCCGGAAATGCTAACCCAGCACCAGCAGCAGTAGGATCGTGGAAGCAGTGCAGCACAGCTGTTGGCATGCGTCAGCAAGCGTTGCTGAAGCTGATCTGCCTTGGGGATAAGCAGCACACAGGGGAGGAAATTTGGAGGGGAATAAAGGAACAGACGGATTTGTGGCTGGCACCGCTGGACCTGAAACCGGGCATGAAGCTAGACACCTGGCACGAACTGGCAATGTACGCAATAGAGGTGCTGGCTTGCCCGGCAGCCAGCGTTATGTCGGAACGCTGTTTCAGTGCTGCCGGAGGCATCATCACAGATCGGCGTATCCGCCTCTCCACAGAAAATGCAGACCGTCTGACTCAAATTAAAATGAATCAATCCTGGATTGGAAACGACTACGCAACACTCCTGGACCCCAACCAAGTAACATGACCGATGAACATCTGGGATGGTTTAGCGTTTCCGGTCCCTGTTTATTGAACCTCTCATCTGTATTACATTTATGACTGCATGGCGGCAAAAAGCATTGCTGCTATATCCGCACGCTTTTTGTCCTCATGCAAGGCCTGGGTTGTTGTGTCTCACAAAGCGTGGCCTTCTCCTCCTGCGCCTCCTCCTGTTCCATCACGTGTGCTGCTGCTGCTGCTGCTGCTGCTGGGTTACCGTTGCCGGTCCCTGTTTATGGAACCTCTTATCTTTATTACATTTATGACTACATGGCGGTACAAAGCATGCTATCCGCACGCTTTTTGTCCTCATGCAAGGCCTGGGTTGTTGTGTCTCACAAAGCGTGGCCTTCTCCTCCTGCGCCTCCTCCTGTTCCATCACGTGTGCTGCTGCTGCTGCTGCTGCTGCTGGGTTACCGTTGCCGGTCCCTGTTTATGGAACCTCTTATCTTTATTACATTTATGACTACATGGCGGTACAAAGCATGCTATCCGCACGCTTTTTGTCCTCATGCAAGGCCTGGGTTGTTGTGTCTCACAAAGCGTGGCCTTCTCCTCCTGCGCCACCCTCCTCCTGTTCCATCACGTGTGCTGCTGCTGGGTTAGCATTACCGGTCCCTTTTCCTGGAACCTCTTATATGTATTACATTTATGACTGCATGCCGACAAAAAGCATGTTACCTGTGCAAAGAAAACAGACATTTCCCGCATTTAAAAGACAGTTTTCCCTTTGAAACTTTAAAATCGATTTTCTCAAAAACTATAAGCTCTTTTTGCTAAATTTTTTTTCCTCTTGTACCCACTCCCAAGGTGCACATACCCTGTAAATTTGGGGTATGTAGCATGTAAGGAGGCTTTACAAACCACAAAAGTTCGGGTCCCCATTGACTTCCATTATGTTCGGAGTTCGGGTCGAACACCCGAACATCGCGGCCATGTTCGGCCTGTTCGGCCCGAACCCGAACATCTAGATGTTCGCCCAACACTAGTAATATCCACCAATCTCTATGTACAAGTGCCCCTCGCTGTCATGTAAGCCTTCCTTGGCTTCTCTTGAATATACATTCTATTCTCTGTTCAGCTGTCCACTTGGGAAGCAGCCAGTCAAGAACTGGGCCTTTGTGGTGCTTCTCAAAATCCGGTGCTGGGAGCAGCAGTTCACAGTGTAGTGTCTACATCTAATGCTGGGAATACACAACAAGTTTTTTTGGCAGATAGATGGCTCCAGAGATGTTTTCCGACAGGTCCGATCTGGTTTTGATTGATTTTCTAATCAATTTTCAAATAAAAGTGATTGTAAAATCGATTGGAAAAAAAATTGGCAAGTAAATCTGTTGAATAAAAGTCTATAGGCCTTAATTTACTAAGCAGTTTAGACTAGTCTACAGATGGTTTTTAGTCTACTGATGGTTTGGTGCAATGTTTTAGACCTGTTTTTAGACCTGGTCTAAGATTCAGTATTTACACAAGTCACAAAGGCAAACAAGGAGTGACCACGCCCACTTTTTCTGACAGAGATTAGACCGGCTGATTTCTGTAGGTAAAGTAATTCTGGGAGGTGTTTTAGATGTGAGGATGGAAGCTTTTGAATGAATTCTGCAGGAGTGTAATTGTATCTAGGGGAGAGCTCATGAGAGGAGAAGGATGTCAGTCATAGCTACTTGTTGTGAAATGCAGCATTTGATCATTTCCCTGCTTTACCCACCTAATTACCAAATGCTTTAGACTAGGTCTAAAAACAGGTCTAAAACATTTGGTAACAGTGAATTCCCCTTTGATGCAACTGATCAAACCATAAGTAGACTAAAAACCATCAGTAGACTAGTCTAAACTGCTTAGTGAATTGAGGCCATTGTGTATTTCCAGCATAAACCTCAACCACTTTTTAAGGAGAGAATAGAGGAATAATACAATATACAATACAATAACATTTCTATAGCGCTTTTCTCCCATAGGACTCAAAGCGCTTAGGCTCTCTCAGATTCAGTAATTAGTAGGATGAAGTATTCACACAACAAAAGTTATATTTCTGCAAATGCCAAACTGAACAGGTGGGTTTTCAGTCTGGATTTAAACACGTCCAGGGATGGAGCTGTCCTGATCTGTTGAGGTAAGGAGTTCCAAAACATAGGGGCAGCATGACAGAAGGCTCTGGGACCAAAAGTTTCCAAGTGGACTCTGGGTATGACTAGATTATTAGAACCTGTGGATCTGAGAATGCGGGGATTGCTACGCAGCTGCAACATATCTTTCATGTATTCAGGGCCTAGATTATTCAGGGATTTAAATGTCAGTAGGCCGATCTGTTGTTAATATAAAAGTAAGATTATGTTTGCATGGATGTAGGCACTAGTCTACATTTACTTACCAACTGCATTTACACACTGCTGACCACAAGTAGTGTTGCAACACTTCATAAAGGGGCCGCAATCCAGGTCAGTCTTGCATGGCGGCTTGTCACTAGGCTCAATCACACAATCTTGGGTTGGTGGACATTGTCCTGGTGTTTCTGCCAGAAAGAAAGATTTCAGAGTTCAAACAGTCTGTGTGTTACTGTAATACTACAAAAACATTGTCGGAATCAACATGCTGCAATGTCACGCAATGCACACGTATTTCCTGGGCCAAACTGTTCATTTGTGATCGCCTTAGCAGAAAGATGAAAATGCTTTCAGGCATTCTTCAATGTTTGCTTTTGGTAGAATAGACCACGGATCAGTGGATCAATAGATCAGTGGATCTCAAGCCCAATACTTTTTTGGTTTGTTTTGTTTTAATACTCAAATTCCCTATAAACTAAACAAGGCTCGCCCACAGCTTTTTCAAAGAGCCTTGGCACTGTTGCAAGGGTTTATGGGAGCTCACTCTGGGAAGGAAGAGGTGGAGGTTACTAGTCATAGATTTTAGAGGCAGAGGGAAGGAGGGAGGAGGGGAGGCTGAGGGCTGAGGTGCTATCAGCTTGCCTGTGTGTGATGTGACAAACAGAGCATGGCTGCCCTCATTGTATCACAGGAATAAATAATCATAATCTGTTGAAGCTGTTTGCAGCTACATTTTCCTGAGTAAACTATCTAAACTTTAGATAAGATATACAGTATAGACAAGTTACTTGTTATAGTTAGTTTTTCATCTTGGATCCGCTTTAAAGTGAACCAGAGATGAAAATAAACTAATGAGATGGATCTATCGTTCTACTCCTAAAAATGACTCTTTTAGATATCTCAAAGTTTTATTTTATGTATAAACATTTACAGAGCAGATTTAATGTTTCATAGTAGCTGCTCAATTGCAGCGTTTTAAGAGTCCCAGAGTGAAAATACATAAACTATTGACCTTTTATCTTTCCCCCCTCACAGTAAAAAGCCTAGATATCTGCTTAGGAAAGTGTTTTATAGCTGTAATGTGTTATCAGTGAGCCGATTGAGTCCAGTCTGGAGAAAAACTGTCAGTTCTATAGCCAATTATAAACTCTTTCAGGCCGGGAAAAAAGAAAAGGAGTGCAGCATAATTGTCTATATGCTTGCCACTGTATATACACATGTCTATCTCATCGTGTCACATTTCATCTCTGTTACACTTTAAGTGGCCCTGTGGGCTTATGTATGCGAGCATGACTTCTAGACCGGTGTGCCTGCATACAGGAGCACAAGAGGGCCCTCAGTAACCTACAATGTGATACACCTGTTGCCAGATACTTCATGGAGGTCCACCACAGTGCCTCCCAAAGGAGTTGGCTGGTCCTGCATGCTACCAATGAAAAGCGAGAGCCGGCTACAGATGGCTTGGTTAATACACATGAAGGATGTTGTTGCCCCGAGGGTAATAAACGAGAAAACCTCACTGAAATGTTGTTGTTTTTTTTATTATAGAAGTTAAACTGAAATACGTGTAGGCACTCTGCTAGATTAACAACCTTGGATGATATTTGTCTCAATTGTTTTTTAATGGTATTCTGAGTGTGACGTGTAGTCCTTGCAGACTCCTTCAAAGGTAGAGATGGCCTGACCGGTCCGCCCGACGGGTAGTCCGCGCAGACTTCAGCTATCCGCACCCGCGGTGGGTAACAAATACATACGGTGGGAAGCAAAAGTTTTGGCTACCTTGTTAATCGTCATGATTTTCCTGTATAAATCGTTGGTTGTTACGATAAAAAATGTCAGTTAAATACATCATATAGGAGACACACACAGTGATATTTCAGAAGTGAAGTGAAGTTTATTGGATTTACAGAAAGTGTGCAATAATTGTTTAAACAAAATTAGGCAGGTGCATAAATTAGAGCACCACAAAAAGAAATGAATCAATATTTAGTAGATCCTCCATTTGCAGAAATTACAGCCTCTAAACACTTCCCGTAGGTTCCAATGAGAGTCTGGATTCTGGTTGAAGGTATTTTGGACCATTCCTCTTTACAAAACATCTCTAGTTCATTCAGGGTTGATTGCTTCCGAGCACGGACAGTTCTCTTTAACTCACACCACAGATTTTCAGTCATATGCAGGTCTGGGGACTGAGATGGCCATTCCAGAACATTGTACTTGTTCCTCTGCATGAATGCCTTAGTGGATTTTGAGCAGTGTTTAGGGTCGTTGTCTTGTTGAAAGATCCAGCCCCGGCGCAGCTTCAGTTTTGTCACTGATTCCTGGACATTGGTCTCCAGAATCTGCTGACAATGAGTGGAATCCATGCGTCCCTCAACTTGGACAAGATTCCCAGTCCCTGCACTGGCCACACGGCCCCACAGCATGATGGAACCACCACCATATTTTATTGTAGGTAGCAGGTGTTTTTCTTGGAATGCTGTGTTCTTTTTCCTTCATGCATAATGCCCCTTGTTATGCCCAAATAACTTATCAGTCCACAGCACCTAATTCCAAAATAAAGTGGGCTTGTCCAAATGTGCTTAAGCATACCTCAAGCAGCTCTGTTTGTGCTGTGGGCTTCCTCTGCATCACTCTCGCATACAGCATCTTCTTGTGTAAAAGTGTGCCGAATGGTTTATGCACAGTGACTTCACCTGCAGCAAGATGATGTTGTAGGTCTTTGGTGTTGGTCTGTGGGTTGACTCTGACTGTTCTCACCATTTGTCGTGTCTATCCAAGATTTTTCTAGGTCTGCCACTTTGAGCCTTCAATTGAACTGAGCCTGTGGTCTTCCATTTCCTCAATATGTTCCTAACTGTGGAAACAGACAGCTGAAATCTCTGAGACAGCTTTCTGTATCCTTCCCCTAAACCATGATGGTGAACAATCTTTGTCTACGTGTCATTTGAGAGTTGTTTCAAGACCCCTATGTTGAGGAGGGAAATTTATAATTGACTCCCTTAAATACTCTTTCTCATGATTGGATTCACCTGTGTATGTAGGTCAGGGGTCACTGAGCTTACCAAGCCAATTTGAGTTCCATTAATTAGTTCTAAAGGTTTTGGAATCAAAAAAAGGACAACAGTGCCCAAATGTATGCACCTGCCTAATTTTATTTAAACAATTATTGCACACTTTCTGTAAATCCAATAAACTTCATTTCATTTCAGAAATATCACTGGGTGTGTCTCCTGTAATGGATTGTGGAGACACCGCCGTGCGGTCTGACAGCGAGGCGGCTGGTTCCGCGTTCAGACCGGTGGTTTCTCCGCAGCAGCAAGCGTCTGGTTTGTCTAAGCCTAGTAGTGCACACAGATGGAGAGCTACGCGCGCGTGCTGACAGGCAGGCCCTTTATGCCAGTAGGAGAGGGATCAGCTGATCAGGACGATCAGCTGATCCCAGCACAGTAGGTGATTGGCTGAATGGGACTGGGCGGCGCTGAGGAGCGCTCTGCTATATATACATCTTGCCTGTCAGTTGCTGGTTGTCTGCCGTTGCGAATGCTTTTGTGTTAGCACTCAGACCATAGTCAGATCTCATAGTGTGTTAGAACCAGGTGGACCTGGGAATTCACACTTAGCTAGATTACTGTGTAATTACTGTGTTATACTTTAGACCAGTTCCAGGGTGTTGAGACCACGGACCTCACACCCAAGCTTAGGGATACTGTGTTATTACTGTGTTATACTTTAGACCAGTTCCAGGGTGTTGAGACCACGGACCTTACACCCAAACTTAGGGATACTGTGTTATTACTGTGTTATACTTTAGACCAGTTCCAGGGTGTTGAGACCACGGACCTCACACCCAAGATTAGGGATACTGTGTCATTGCTGTGTTATTCTTTAGACCAGTTCCTGGGTGTTGAGACCACGGACCTCACACTCTAGACTAGGCCTCTGCTTGATATCTGTTATGACCTATTGCTCTCTTGACCCTTCTCCTGCTCTCTGATTCGGTCCCGACGCATATCTGATTACCTGTTGCCAACCTTGCCTGTCCCTGGTTACCGAATCAGCCTTCTGCCTCTGTACCTTATCTGCTCGTGTGTTGCCGACCCGGCCTGGCCGACCCTTCTACCTGTGACACCCCCTCGGTGGAAAATTTCATCAGAGTGCTGGACGGTCAGCAGGCCCAGATCTCTGCTTTACAGGTCCTTCAGACGGCTGTAAATTCAGTGCGATCTCCTCCAGTTACAGACTTACGTATGTCTGTACCCGAAAGGTTTTCTGGTCATAGATCTGACTTTCAGAATTTTAAGAATCGTATAATGTCGTACCTAACTTGTCAGGGCGCGAGGCGCTGACATCAGTAGAGGAATTTTTTAAGTCCATGGCCATAATTTTGACGATCCGGACATTGCCTCTACTGCTGAGCGGAAGCTAAAAACCTTGCGTCAAGGCAAGGATCCAGTAGAAGTCTATGCAGCTGAATTCAGAAAGTGGTCTGTGTCAGCTAGGTGGGGGCCTTTTGCACTGTTAGATTGTTTTTTATCAGGGTTGTCAGACGCAGTTTCAGAGTTGATGTTGGGACACCCTGAACCAAAAACTATTGATGAGGCAATCTCTTTAGCAGTACGGGTTGATCGCCGTTTATGGCATCAGAAGCAAACCCGTGGTAAGAACGTGGTCAGATATGTCTTTTACGCCTCTCCTCCACCCATCTCACCTCCGTCAGAACCAATGCAAATTGGTCAGTCCAGGTTGACACGGATGGAGAGGAGTCGCAGAAAAACAGAACAGCTCTGTTTATACTGTGCAGAGGAGGGCCATAAAGTGCAGAATTGCCCCAAGAAGTCGGGAAACGCTGCTGCCTAGGTGTAGTCAGAGGTAATATCCTAGGCGTGCAGTCTTTACCTCTAGACAACAATTGTTTGCTCCTTCCCTGTTCTGTCACATGGAAAGGTCAGACTGTTACCACTGAAGCTTTCGTTGACTCTGGTTCAGCGGCTAACTTTATAGATTACAATTTTGCAAAAAAATTGGGAATTCCTATACTCCCATTGGACCAACCGATTTTGGTCACTGCTATAGATGACTCTCCTCTGCAAAGTAGACATCCTCTGCCCCGTACTCCGAATTTAAGGTTCAGTGTTGGGGTACTGCATGAGGAGAATCTGCAATTTCTGGTCTTGCGTATGGCAACCTCCACCGTCATTCTTGGCATGCCCTAGTTACAACTTCACTCCCCTCAGATAGACTGGGTTTCAGGTCAGCTAACGAGCTGGTCGACCCATTGTTATCATCATTGTTTAGCGAAAGTAACCATGGGTAATACCAGCATTCAGGTTGAAGGTGTGCCAAAACAATACGCAGAATTTGCTGACATCTTCTGTCCCAAGTCGGCAGATAAACCCCCCCCCCCCCCCACCGTACCTTTGATTGTCCCATTGATTTGAGATCTGGTTGTATGCCTCCCAGGGGTCACCTCTATAATCTGTCTGGGCCTGAGAAACTAGCTATGCAGGAATACATCAGAGAAAACATGGCTAAAGGGTTCACCCGTCCCTCCCATTCACCAGCAGGGGCAGGATTCTTTTTTGTAAAGAAAAAAGATGGAGGCCTTTGTTCTTGCATAGATTGTAGAGGCCTAAATAAGATCACGGTGAAAAATCTCTACCCTTTACCTTTAATTGATGATTTGTTCACTCAGGTGACCAACGCCAAGATTTTCTGAAAGCTAGATCTGAGAGGTCCATACAATCTGGTGCGTATTAGAGATGGTGACGAATGGAAGACAGCCTTTAACACGCCTGACGGGCATTACGAGTACCTAGTGATGCCCTCCGGGTTGTGTAATGCTCCGGCTGTCTTCCAGGAGTTAATTAACAAGGTATTCAGGGAGGTGTTGGGGAAGTTCGTCCTAGTCTATCTGGACAATATACTGATCTTTTCGTCCAATCTTTCTGAACACCGCAGGCATGTTAAGTTTGTGCTAGAAAAGTTAAAATAGAATTTGCTTTATGCCAAACTGGAGAAATGCCTCTTCGAAGTAACCTTGGTTGCCTTCTTGGGGTACATTATCTCCACCTCTGGCCTCTCAATGGATCCAGGGAAGGTTTCTGCTGTCCTGGAGTGGCCTCAGCCTGTTGGACTGAAGGCGCTCCAGAGATTTCTGGGCTTTGCCAACTACTACAGAAGGTTCATAAAGGGGTACTCTACCATCATCTCGCCCCTCACCAGTCTCACCAAAAAAGGGGCTGATACTCATCACTGGTCAACAGAGGCTCATGCGGCTTTTTCCACACTAAAGAAACTGTTCTGTTCCGCACTTATATTGAGACATGTCGATGTCACCTTTCGTTTATTGTGGAGGTTGATGCTTCAGAGGTGGGGGTGGGAGCTGTATTGTCTCAGAGGTCAGGCTTACAGGGCAAACTCCACCCATGTGCCTACTTTTCTCGTAGATTTTCACCCGCAGAGAAAAACTACGACATAAGCAACCGGGAGCTTTTGGCCATCGAGTTAGCTTTTGAGGAATGGTGACACTGGCTAGAAGGTGCAGAACACACTATCACAGTTTATACAGATCATAAGAATCTGGAGTACATAGAGGGTGCTAAGAGACTTAGCCCCCGCCAGGCCCGGTGGTCCCTGTTCTTTGCAAGATTCAGATTTGTAATTACGTATACCCCTGGTAGTAAAAACATCAAAGCCGATGCCTTATCCAGGTGTTTTGAACCTGAGACAATACAGCCCTCAGCCCCTGAGATCATTCTACCTCAGAAGGTAGTTCTGGCAGCCACTGAGACCTGGAGGGATTGAACAGTCACTCTGAGTCCTTACCAACAGGATGTTCCAGAGGGGAAGCCTGATGGGGTCATGTTTGTACCACTGCCTTTCAGTTTACAACTCTTGCAACTGTTTCATTCCCACAAGAATGCTGGTCATCCCGGGGCCACCAGAACTCAGGATTTACTGGCCAGATGTGTGTGGTGACCTACATTGGCAACAGATTGTAAGGAGTTTGTAAGAGAGTGTGCAGTGTGTGCAAGGAGTAAACCCTCCCGTCAGGCCCCTGTTGGCACCTTACAGCCCTTGACACTTCCAAGTGAACCATGGACCCATGTCTCTATGGATTTTGTGGGTGAGCTCCCTCGGTCTGAGGGCAAGATGGTCATTTGGGTAGTAGTGGACAGATTCAGTAAGATGGCTCATTTTGTCCCTTTTAAAGGACTCCCCTCGGCCCAGGAATTGGCTGATCTCTTCATCCAGCACATTTTCCGGCTGCATGGCATTCCGGAGAATGTAGTGTCAGATCGGAGAGTCCAATTTGTTTCAAAGTTTTGGAAAGCCTTCTGCCATCAGTTAGACATGGATCTTGCATTTTCATCAGACTACCACCCACAGACCAACGGCCAGACCGAGAGAGTTAACCAATCCCTGGAACAGTTCCTCAGGTGTTATGTTACAGATGCGCAATCCGATTGGGTACATTTTTTGCCGTTTGCGGAATTTGCGCACAACAACCTGAAAAGCTCCTCTTCTGAGTTTTCCCCATTCCAGGTAGTGTCAGGAAGATCACCTAAGTTTGCACCTTTGCCGGTCACATCTACACCGTTCCCAGCTCTGGAAGACTGGCAGAGGGCTATAAAGGAGATTTGGGGAATGGTTAAGAGGAATCTGGGGAAGGCTTTCCAAACACAGAAAAGACAGGCAGATAAAAGATGGTCTGTAGAGTGGAAGTTCTCTCCAGGAGACTTGGTGTGGGTATCCACTCAACATTTGGCCTTGAAGCAACTGTCACTCAAAATGGGCCCTAGATTTATAGGACCATTTCCAGTGTCCAAGAAAATCAATAATGTCACTTACGCGATTGATCTCCCAGCCAGTATGAGAGGTGTGAGATCATTTCATGCGTCTCTTTTGAAGCCAGCAGTGCACGTGGATTTCTCTCCCCCCCCCCCCCCCCCTGTGTTGGTGGATGACCAACCAGAGTATGAAATTGAAAAGATCCTGGACTCTTGCCTGGTGCAGAATTCCGTGCAGTATCTGGTCCACTGGAAAGGATATGGCATAGAGGAAAGATCTTGGGTGCCAGATTCCCGCATGCATGCGGAGGAATTAAAAAAGGAGTGTGAGAAAACGCGGAAAAGCCGCCGCATATGCCAAGAGCAAGGCGGCTGACTCTGCGTCCAATGTGGCGGTTTGCACGCATAGACACGCGTCTGGTAGTATGGTGGAATGCGGAAAGGCTGCCGCATGTCCTGACAGCAAAGCGGCTGTTTCCGCGTCCAACGCGGTGGTTTGCATGCAGCAGCATGCGCTTGGTGTGGCTGGGTCTGTTAGTGCACATAGGCAGATGGAGAGCTACGCACGCGCGGGCCTGAACTCAGGACCTTTATACCAGCAGGGGAAGTGTCAGCTGATCAGGAAGATCAGCTGATTCCTGCAGGGCTCATGATTGGCTGAATGGTTCGGGCGGGGCGGCAGAGTCCAGCAACTATATATTCTGCTGCTGGTCAGTTGCTGGTTGTCTGCCATTGCTAACACTTGCGTGAAGGCACTCAGACCTTAGCTAGACCCGACAGTGTGCCAGAACCGGCTGGAGCTGGGAATCCACACTGAGTCAGATTCTTGATAGCTTAAAGTACTAATTGAATTGTATTATTTGTCAGACTAGTTCCAGGGTGTTGAGATCAAGGCCCTCACATCCAAGACTAGGGAACTGTATTGTCTTGTGTTATATTCCAGACTAGTTCCAGGGTGTTGATGATCACGGAACTCACACCTAAGACTAGGGAATTGTATTATCATTTATGTTATACTCCAGACTAGTTCCAGGGTGTTGATGATCACGGAACTCACACCCAAGACTAGGGAATTGTATTATTATTTATGTTATGCTCCAGACTAGTTCCAGGGTGTTGTGAATACGGACCTCACACCCCAGACTAGGATTGGGTTATTACTGTGTTACGTTAGCCCAGTTCAGGGCAAAACCTTACATATTAGCAGCAGGGCTTCCTGCAACCCAGCCTTGGTCCCTCGCTCAGGGGTCCACAGGCTACAGGAATATCACCCACCGCTCAGGGGTGAATTCCTCAGGAGTATAGGCTGCCAGCTCCTCTGGTGGTCTTTACTCAGAGTTGTTACTGTTGCACCAAACACTTACACTCTCTCTGGTGTCTAGAGGTTAGACATATCTGATTATTGGTGATTCTGCAGATCCTCAATAATCGGGTATATCTGTATTCTTGGGGATACTGCGGATCGCCAAGGATCAGATTCTCTCTCTGGTTGCTGACACCAATCGTTACAAGGAGTTTCATGACTTACATCCTGGGAAGCCTGGTGGGAAGTGTCCGGAGTCCACTCCTCGGGGGGGAGTAGCAGTAAGTGATTGGCTGAATGGGACTGGGCGGCGCTGAGGAGCGCTCTGCTATATATACATCTTGCCTGTCAGTTGCTGGTTGTCTGCCATTGCGAATGCGTATGTGTTAGCACTCAGACCATAGTCAGATCTCATAGGGCTTGATTCACAAAGCGGTGCTAACTGTTAGCACGCCTGTGAAAACCCCCTTAGCACGTCTAAACTAGCTTTTCGCGCACAAAACTTTATGCGCGTAAAACTTTACATGCGTAAAACTTTACGCGCACACTGCACAGAGCGCAGGGCGCTCCGCGCGGAGTGCCCATTAAAGCCTATGGGACTTAGCGCGCGCATAGAGCTTTGCGCGCGTAAAACTTTGCGCGAAAAACTTTCCGCGCGATCTGATTGAGAAATCCGGTGCTAACCTACTTAGCACCCTGGTTAGCACGTCTAAAGACTTTAGACGTGCTAAGTAGGTTAGCACTGCTTTGTGAATCAAGCCCATAGTGTGTTAGAACCAGGTGGACCTGGGAATTCACACTTAGCCAGATTACTGTGTTATTACTGTGTTATACTTTAGACCAGTTCCAGGGTGTTGAGACCACAGACCTCACACCCAAGCTTAGGGATACTGTGTCATTGCTGTGTTATTCTTTAGACCAGTTCCTGGGTGTTGAGAAAACGGACCTCATACTCTAGACTAGGCCTCTGCTTGATATCTGTTATGACCTATTGCTCTCTTGACCCTTCTCCTGCACTCTGATTCGGTACCTACGCATATCTGATTACCTGTTGCCAACCCTGCCGTTCCCTGGTTACCGAATCAGCCTTCTGTCTCTGTACCTTATCTGCTTGTGTGTTACCGACCCGGCCTGGCCGACCCTTCTACCTGTGACACGCCCCCGGTGGGGTGTCCAGTAGCTGCAGGGACTCTCTGTCCCTCAGAGGGACATCTCTGCAATCCAGTTAGGGACTCTATCTCACAGGAGTCCTTTGACTGCAGTAGAGTCTGACTCCCAGCAGTTCAGGGAGTCACTGGCTCTCTGGTTATTTCCTTACACTTTATCAGGTGTCCAGAGGTTAGTCATACTTGTATTATTGGTGATTCTGCAGATCATCAATAATCAGGTATATATCTGTATTCTTGGTGATACTGCAGATCACCAATAATCAGATTCTCTCTCTGTGCCAACACCCATCGTTACATCTCCTATATGATATATTTAACTGATATTTTTTATCGTAACAACCAACGATTTATACAGGAAAATCATGACGATTAACAAGGTTGCCCAAACTTTTGCATCCCACTGTAGCGCATTCGACCGGCCCCCCTATACCTTGTCATTGGGCTAAACTTTGACCCTCTACATCACAGTCAGCAGACATATGGCAGCCAATCAGGCTGCACTCCCTCCTGGACCCGACCCCCCCCCTTTAAAAACGCAGCAGCGTCGGCCATTTTCTCAGTCTGCTGCTGCAGTTTCAGTGAAAGGAAAGGAGGGCCATTGCTGGTGAAGATAGGGATTAGGGAAAGCGTTAGTTAGGCCGTTGTTAGCTCGCTCCTTGCTGAAATTTGTTGCTGAAAGCACCCCCAAAAAAAAGCTCTTTTGAGAGCTAATATTCTTCTGATGTGGTTTTTTTTGTGTGTGTGTGACACTGACACGCATAGATACAGCCCTGACGCAGCTGGGCCTTGCTGTGCTGTGCCAAGCCCAACACACTGTATTACCAGTGCATATCTTTCCACTGTATTTGTGTGATTTGACTTACTATACCATAACTCTCTTTGTGGGTGACTCTGCATAGGTAGGTACAGCCCACAGACAGTCCCACCACTGTCTGCCAGCACACTGTATTACCAGTGCATACTTTTTCCACTGTATTTGTGATTGAACGTACTATACCATAGCTCTCTTTGGGCTCGATTCACTAATCGGTGCTAACCTAGTTAGCACGCCTAAAGGGTTTGGGCATGCTAACTAGGAGTGCTAAGCACACCCAGAGATCGCGCGCTGTGCGCCAAAAATGTTGCGAGGTGCGACGTTAACGTTGCACCATTCGCGCGCTAATTTGCCTTTGCGTGAAACATGGCACCCAGTGCCCTGTAAACATCGCACCCGGTGCACCCAAAATGCGCATTGGGTGCGCCCCTAATGTCGCATCGGTGCGACGTTTAGGGCACACTCAATGCACCATTTTGGGTGCACCGGGTGCAACGTTTACAGGGCACCAGGTGCCATGTTTCACGCGAAGGCGGATTGGCGCGAACAGTGTGACGTTACCGTCGCACCACACAACATTTTCGGCACACCGCACGCAAAATCCCTTACCGTGCGCAGAGGCATTTTAGGCGTACTGAAGGGCTTCTCACAAGCATGCTAACACTTAGCACCGCTTTGTGAATCGAGCCCTTTGTGCATGACACTGCATAGGTGCAGCTTATAGACAGTTCCCAGCTGGAATTTGTAGTTCCACCACTGTCTGCCAGCAAACTGTATTACCACCAGTGCATATCTTTCCACTGTACTTGTGTAATTTAACTTACTATACTATAGCTCTCTTTGTGGGTGACACTGCATAGATACAGCCCACAGAAAGTTCCCTGCTGGCATTTGTAGTCCCACCACTAGAGATGGCCCAAACCTCCAATTTTACGTTCGCAAACCCGGTTCGCGAACCTCCGAAAACGTTCGCGAACTTGCGAACGTTCGTGAACCATCATAGACTTCAATGGGGAGGCGAACTTGAAAAATTAGAAAAAATTATGAGGGCCAAAAAAATGATGGAAAATATGTTTCAAGGCATCTAACACCTGGAGGGAGACATGGTTGACTGGAATAGACATCAAAAGTCCCGGAATTTTTTTAGTTTTCACACAAAGCAGTGTTTTCAAGGGAAACTGAAGAGAGAGGTATATGGAGGCTGCCATGTTTATTTCCTTTTAAGCGATACCAGTTGCCTGGCAGCCTTGCTGATCCTCTGCCTCTAATACTATTAGCCATAGCCCCTGAACAAGCATGCAGCAGATCAGGTGTTTCAGACTTTAAAGTCAGATCTGACAAGACTAGCTGCATGCTTGTTTCTGGTGTTATTCAGATACTACTGCAGAGAAATAGACCAGCAGGGCTGCCAGGCAATTGGTATTGATTAAAAGGAAATAAACATGGCAGCCTCCATATACCTCTCTCTTCAGTTCCCCTTTAAGGGCAGAAATCACATTCAATGCTAAATTGCAGGCCTACACTACTGCATGTGTATAAATCAATCAGGGAGTGTAATTCTTCCTTCCTCCCTCTCTCCTCCTTCTCTGGATGAGGAGGATCTTGTCTTCCAGGGATTTGTAGGATGTCAAAAGCACACTCACATACATTGGCCAGGAATCAAACCCAGGTCAACTGCTTGGAGGACAGCTATGCTCACGACTACACTTCCAACACTACAGGCTGAAGCCAGCCTAGCTGGCCTGGGAAGGATGAAAAGCTAGGTGGCCATGCAACCATTCCTGCTAACCCAAAGCTTACTTGTGCCCTACAACACATTGGCTTAATACTTTGCAAACGCCAATGCTCCGTTATGGCACAGCAGACGTGTGCTGGGCCCATAAACCAGAGATTGATGGATCGAAACCATTCTCTGCTATGTGTACTTTATTTTTTAAACCTTGCTTAACCACATGGGCCAATCGGCGGCCATAGCCTCTTAATAGAAAGTATCATCATTAGGGCCTTGCTGTAACATAGATTGTAGTGTAACTATTTCAACTAATGTACCCTTCTTAAACTTGAAGATGGAATACAATTGTAAGTAGAGTGGTGCAGCGAAAGTGTGCTGGGCCCATAAACCAGAGGTTGATGGATCAAAACCATCCTCTGCTAGGTGTACTTTATTTTTTAAACCTTACTTTACCACATGGGCCAATTGGCGGCCATAGCCTCTTAAAGGGGAACTGAAGAGAGAGGTATATGGAGGCTGTCATGTTTATTTCCTTTTAAGCAATACCAGTTGCTTGGCAGCCCTGCTAATCCTCTGCCTCTAATACTATTAGCCATAGCCCCTGAACAAGCATGCGGCAGATCTGGTGTTTTGGTGGTTCAGACTTTAAAGTCAGATCTGACAAGACTAGCTGCATGCTTGTTTCTGGTTTTATTCAGATACTATTGCAGAGAAATAGACCAGCAGGGCTGCCAGGCAACTGGTATTGATTAAAAGGAAATAAATATGGCAGCCTCTGTATACCTCTTACTTCAGTCCCCCTTTAAAAATGTAACATTGATAAAGTAAAAACAGAGGAAAGCAGGTGAATTAGCTTTGCGAATTAAGCCCTTTGGGGACAAACAGAATTTCTGGCTCATACACTCTGGAGGTGCCTGAAAATCCACTGTGGGTGGCCCAAAACAAAACCCTGTGGGTGGTGGTTTTCCACAAAATCACATTAATAACTGGTCTGACTCAACCACTATCCCGTCTATTAGCAATACTTCGTATAGACGTGACATCCTGACTAGAATCACTGACTTGCTCTGTGCCACCCAACATGCAATTTGCTCTGCCTGGACATACATTAACCCGCCCTCACTTGAGCAGGTTGAGCAGTCTAAATCTCGACTTAGAGGCAAGATTGAGAAGCCTTTAAAATGAGAAATAAAAAAAGCAGGCACTAAATAGTAACAGCCAGTGTTGCTCGGATACCTCATTATGCTATTCGAGTTTGGTCGAATTCGGATAGTAAACTATCCGAATTCACTCGAAGTTCGATATTCGAGTTAATCGAATATCCAATTCGAACTCGGATATCCGACGTCACTATCCGAGTCTGTATTCGAGTAAAATATTCGAGCTGGCCTTAAATAGCTTTTAAAACTTGTATTGGAGGTCAATGATGCATGAAACCACCTTTTTTATGAAGAAAAACATCAAGTGATTATGTGGTGATGTAGTAGTTATAAAAAAGGTATCAAAAATAGTAAATTAACTTCATGAAAAGTGTTGGCATGAGAAGGTGTGTCCAAAATGGTTGTTGTAACAGTCTTCATTTACGTCGTCTTCATCTTCTTCTTCTATATCTTCTTCTTCTTCTATATCTTCTTCTTCTTCTATATCTTCTTCTTTTTCTTCTTCTTCTATATCTTCTTCTACTTGAATCTTCTTCATCTTCTACTTCTTGTATCTTCTTCAATTATCTATTTCTTCTTCTATATCTTCTTCTTCTTCTTCTTCTATATCTTCTTCTTCTTCTTCTTCTATATCTTCTTCTTCTATATCTTCTTCTTCTTCTTCTTCTCTTTCTCTATCATTATATTATGTGTCTTGGTTTTCCTTTCTTTTGTAATATTTTTTTTACTTCATTTGTGGAAATATTTTATTTTAATAACAACACCATAGTTATATTTGTGTTGATGGCATAATAGGTAGTGGCACATTGCAAGCCACAGCGCCTTTTTCTGTGTACCCTGGTGGTGGTAAAACACAGACATCAGCAGGAGGAGGAAGTAGTTGCAAGTTGTAGTGTGGTAAATGAAATAGCTGGTAGGAGAGTGGGTGGCAGCAGAAAAAATAGTTCTTCTTCTGTTCTCCCTGGCAGTGGTAGCACCACACAGACAACAGAAGCTCAATGCAGCTACAGGAGGAGGAGTAGTGTGTGTCAGGCCGTGTGATGTGACTGACATAATAGGCCCTGGTTCCGAGCGGTGGTACCAGGGCCGTAAATAAACAGCATGAGGTTCCAGACAGCGGTCGTGAAGCCCACATTGTGTCCAATAAACAATTGGGACAGCACAGTTTTTAACCCGGACACCTCTAAAATAATTATAATATTTTTTTTAATTATTGCAGCTATTGTTGAGCGTAATAGCTGGTGGCGCATGGGCAGCAGCACCTTGTAATGTGTTCCCTGGCAGTGGAGAGGAGACACAGACAGCAGGAGGAAATATAACAACAGGCAGCGTGAGGAGGATAAGTGTGTGGCAGACTGGCATTTGGCAGTCTGGCAGGAGGGCAGGCAGCGAGACATAGTAGGCCCTGGTTCCTAGCGGTGGTTCCAGGGCCGTAAATGAACATCATGAGGTTCCAGACAGCGGTCATGAAGCCCACATTGTGTCCAATACACAATTGGGACCGCACAGTTTTCAACCCGGACACCTCTAAAATAATTATAATTTTTTTTTTAATTATTGCAGCTATTGTTGAGCGTAATAGCTGGTGGCGCATGGGCAGCAGCACCTTGTAATGTGTTCCCTGGCAGTGGAGAGGAGACACAGACAGCAGGAGGAAATATAACAGCAGGCAGCGTGAGGAGGATAAGTGTGTGGCAGACTGGCATTTGGCAGCAGGCAGGAGGGCAGGCAGCGAGACATAGTAGGCCCTGGTTCCTAGCAGTGGTTCCAGGGCCGTAAGTAAACATCATGAGGTTCCAGACAGCAGTCGTGAAGCCCACATTGTGTCCAATACACAATTGGGACAGCACAGTTTTCAACCCGGACACCTCTAAAATAATTACAATTTTTTTTTTAAATTATTGCAGCTATTGTTGAGCGTAATACCTGGTGGCGCATGGGCAGCAGCACCTTGTAATGTGTTCCCTGGCAGTGGAGAGGAGACACAGACAGCAGGAGGAAATATAACAGCAGGCAGGGTGAGGAGGATAAGTGTGTGGCAGACTGGCATTTGGCAGCAGGCAGGAGGGTAGGCAGCGAGACATAGTAGGCCCTGGTTCCTAGCGGTGGTTCCAGGGCCATAAAAGAACATCATGAGGTTCCAGACAGCGGTCGTGAAGCCCACATTGTGTCCAATACACAATTGGGACCGCACAGTTTTCAACCCGGACACCTCTAAAATATTTACAATTTTTTTTTTCGTTTTTAAATTATTGCAGCTATTGTTGAGCGTAATAGCTGGTGGCGCATGGGCAGCAGCACCTTGTAATGTGTTCCCTGGCAGTGGAGAGGAGACACAGAGAGCAGGAGGAAATATAACAACAGCAGGCAGCGTGAGGAGGATAAGTGTGTGGCAGACTGGCATTTGGCAGAAGGCAGGAGGGCAGGCAGCGAGACATAGTAGGCCCTGGTTCCTAGCGGTGGTTCCAGGGCCGTAAATGAACATCATGAGGTTCCAGACAGCGGTCTTGAAGCCCACATTGTGTCCAATACACAATTGGGACAGCACAGTTTTCAACCCGGACACCTCTAAAATAATTATTTTTATTTTTTTAATTATTGCAGCTATTGTTGAGCGTAATAGCTGGTGGCGCATGGGCAGCAGCACCTTGTAATGTGTTCCCTGGCAGTGGAGAGGAGACACAGACAGCAGGAGGAAATATAACAGCAGGCAGCATGAGGAGGATAAGTGTGTGGCAGACTGGCATTTGGCAGCAGGCAGGAGGGCAGGCAGCGAGACATAGTAGGCCCTGGTTCCTAGCGGTGGTTCCAAGGCCGTAAAAGAACATCATAAGGTTCCAGACAGCGGTCGTGAAGCCCACATTGTGTCCAATACACAATTGGGACAGCACAGTTTTCAACCCGGACACCTCTAAAATAATTATAATTTTTTTTTTAATTATTGCAGCTATTGTTGAGCGTAATAGCTGGTGGCGCATGGGCAGCAGCACCTTGTAATGTGTTCCCTGGCAGTGGAGAGGAGACACAGACAGCAGGAGGAAATATAACAGCAGGCAGCGTGAGGAGGATAAGTGTGTGGCAGACTGGCATTTGGCAGCAGGCAGGAGGGCAGGCAGCGAGACATAGTAGGCCCTGGTTCCTAGCGGTGGTTCCAGGGCCGTAAGTGAACATCATGAGGTTCCAGACAGCAGTCGTGAAGCCCACATTGTGTCCATTACACAATTGGGACCGCACAGTTTTCAACCCGGACACCTCTAAAATATTTACAATTTTTTTTTTCGTTTTTAAATTATTGCAGCTATTGTTGAGCGTAATAGCTGGTGGCGCATGGGCAGCAGCACCTTGTAATGTGTTCCCTGGCAGTGGAGAGGAGACACAGAGAGCAGGAGGAAATATAACAGCAGGCAGCGTGAGGAGGATAAGTGTGTGGCAGACTGGCATTTGGCAGCAGGCAGGAGGGCAGGCAGCGAGACATAGTAGGCCCTGGTTCCTAGCGGTGGTTCCAGGGCCGTAAATAAACAGCATGAGGTTCCAGACAGCGGTCTTGAAGCCCACATTGTGTCCAATACACAATTGGGACAGCACAGTTTTCAACCCGGACACCTCTAAAATAATTACAATTTTTTTTTCGTTTTTAAATTATTGCAGCTATTGTTGAGCGTAATAGCTGGTGGCGCATGGGCAGCAGCACCTTGTAATGTGTTCCCTGGCAGTGGAGAGGAGACACAGAGAGCAGGAGGAAATATAACAACAGCAGGCAGCGTGAGGAGGATAAGTGTGTGGCAGACTGGCATTTGGCAGAAGGCAGGAGGGCAGGCAGCGAGACATAGTAGGCCCTGGTTCCTAGCGGTGGTTCCAGGGCCGTAAATGAACATCATGAGGTTCCAGACAGCGGTCTTGAAGCCCACATTGTGTCCAATACACAATTGGGACAGCACAGTTTTCAACCCGGACACCTCTAAAATAATTATTTTTATTTTTTTAATTATTGCAGCTATTGTTGAGCGTAATAGCTGGTGGCGCATGGGCAGCAGCACCTTGTAATGTGTTCCCTGGCAGTGGAGAGGAGACACAGACAGCAGGAGGAAATATAACAGCAGGCAGCATGAGGAGGATAAGTGTGTGGCAGACTGGCATTTGGCAGCAGGCAGGAGGGCAGGCAGCGAGACATAGTAGGCCCTGGTTCCTAGCGGTGGTTCCAAGGCCGTAAAAGAACATCATAAGGTTCCAGACAGCGGTCGTGAAGCCCACATTGTGTCCAATACACAATTGGGACAGCACAGTTTTCAACCCGGACACCTGTAAAATAATATTTTTTAGTTCCCAAATTAATGCAGCTATTGTTGAGCGTAATAGCTGGTGGCGCATGGGCAGCAGCACCTTGTAATGTGTTCCCTGGCAGTGGAGACACAGACAGCAGGATGAAATACAACAGCAGCAGCAGCAGCAGGTGTATGTGTGTGTGCCAGTCGTCACTTCATGTCCCCCTCTCGCCGACAACAGGGGCCATGAATTCACCTTCCACCCAAGCCTGGTTCATTTTCAGGAATGTCCTGACTTGTGAGACAGACGAGATCGCTTCTCAGTGACGACTCCACCGGCTGCACTGAAGCAACACTCTGACAGTACGCTGGAAGGGGGGCAGGAGAGCACTTCCAGGGCGTACTGCGCCAGCTCGCTCCAGATCGGCAGGTGCTTGACCCAATACTCCATGGGATCAACAGGGGCAACGCTGTCAAACCCGCTGAAGGACCCCATGTAATCAGACACCATGCGGGTCAAGCGCTGCCTGTGACTGGATAAGGATGCTGCTGCAGGCACCTCCTCTCTAGTCCTTGGCAGCTCTACACTCATGTAGAGCTCATTGGTCAGAGACAGCAGGTCTGTGGTGTGCGAGCGCTTGCTGCTGGTGGATGCAGGCACCTGCTGCTGCCTCTGTGCTGGCTGGACAGTGGGGGTGGAAGTCTGAGGGAAGGCTTCCTCCAAGCGCTCAAAAAGGAACAGCTGCAAATCCCTCATTTGTTGCGCACGGTCTCCTCCTGCAGGTAGGAACTGGCTGAGCTTCCCCTTCAGACGTGGGTCCAGCATCATGCAGATCCAGATGTCCTCCCTCTGCTTCATCTGGATCACCCTTGGGTCCTTGCGCAGGCACCTCAGCATGTGCGCTGCCATTGGGAAGAGTCTGGCCACGTCTGTTGGCACATCATCGGCATCCCCAGAGCCGAGAGTGCTGTCCTCCTCTTCCTCTGCCCCCTCCACCTCATCCTCTCTCCACCCCCGCCCCAGTCCATCTGTGCTCTGCTGCTCCCCCTCATCAGCAGCAAGGTCAGGGACCTCCACCAACTCCGAGCCCTCCTCCTCAGAGGTGGCCTGTGAAGCTGCCTGCAGCTCCTGCTGGTCCAAGGCTGCCGCTCCCTCTTCCAGCAGTGCATACAGGGCCCTGTCCAGCACACACACCATGGGCACCCACTCGCACACCATTGCATGGTCCCTGCTCACCATGTTGGTGGCCTGCAGGAAGGGTGCCAGGACTTAGCACACCTGCTGCATGTGCCCCAGTCCTCCGTGGAGATGATGGACGGGAGGTTGGTGGTGGCACGCCCAGTTGCAGTGAGGGAGGCAACTGTTGCTCGTGCAACGTACTGGCTGACAGCCTGCCTCTGTTCAACCAGATGCTCCAACATCGCCAGGGTGGAGTTCCAGCGAGTTGGAACATCTAGCATGAGCCGGTGCTGTGGCAGGTGCAGCTCCTTCTGCACCTCTTCCAGGCTCGCCACAGCTGCAGGCGAGTGCCGGAAGTGACGCACAACCTTCCTTGCCGCCTCAAGGAGTCGGTCCATCCCCTGGTAGGTCCGCAGGAACTTTTGGACTACCAGGTTCAGGACGTGCGACAGGCAGGGGATGTGGGTCAGGTCTCCCCTGCTGATGGCAGCAACCAGGTTTGCCCCATTGTCGGACACCACCTCTCCGACTCTGAGGCCTCTGGGGGTCAGCCAATTCCTCTCCTGCTCTCGGAGTTTGGCCAGGACGTGGTTCGCCGTCAGTTTGGTCTTCCCCAGGCTGACCAATTCCAGCAGCGCTTGGCAGTGGCGGGGCTTCACACTGCTGCTTAGGCGGGGGGTTTGGGCTGGTGTGCCGGAGGATGGAAGCGGATCAGAGGAACCTGCTGCTGTTCAGCTGACCCTGCATGGTGGCACCACCCACTGCGTTGTTGGTGCTGCTGCTCTGACAGTGCCCGATGCTGCTCCCCCCTCCTCACCCCCTTCCACCAAGCTGACCCAATGCGCGGTGAAGGACAGATAGCAGCCTGTCCCAAACCAGCTGCTCCACGAGTCCATGGTGACGTGGACCCGTTGAGCCACTGCGTGCTCCAGCCCTCTCCCGACATTGGCCATCACAGAGCGGTGAAGTGCAGGGATGGGCATGCGTGCAAAATAATGTCGGCTGGGGATTGGCCAATCGGGGGCTGCACACATCAGGAGCACATGCATGTCGCTCCCCTCCTGCACAAGGGAAAAAGGCAGGAGTTGGGAGCACATGGCCCGTGCCAGCAAGCCGTTCAGCTGACGCACGCGACGGCTGCTGGGAGGCAGAACCCTGACCACCCCCTGGAAGGTGTCACTGAGCAGGGTCTGGCGAGGCCTTTTGCTGGCACGAGAAGCAGTGGAGGGAGCAGAGAAGGCCACTGAGGACTGGCTGCCAGAACAGGCCTCAGTGTCGGCGGCAGGAGTTGCAGAGGGAGGAGGAGCAGTGCGTTGCTGATGCACTCCTGCTGCCGATGGCTTCGCAGTGGTGGCGGGTCTGCCACTGCCACTGCCAGCTTCCTTCAACTTCACGAACTCCTCATGCTCGTGAAAGTGTTTCCCTACAAGATGGTTTACCAGAGAGATGGTGCGAAACGCAGAGGGCTCCTTCCCTCTGCTGAGCTGCTTGTGGCACTGGTTGCAGGTGGCATACTTGCACTCCAAATATGGAAGGGTGAAAAAATGTCCATATTGGGGAGGTGAAGTTGCCCCTTCGGTTGGAAGGTGCTGCTGCCGCTGGTCTCCCTGTGGTGGATGGGGGGGTTCTTGGTGCGGCTGGTGGTGGCACTGGCAGAACTCGTCTCCTGATCAGCACGCTGTATGACCTGCATACCACGCCCACTTGTGATCCTGCCCATGCCTGCGATGCTGATCCTTCTAGCAAGGCCCGCAGACGCATCCTCCTCCTCCTCAGAGCTGATGACATCCCCACTCCCAGGACCTGGCACCCAGTCTCTGTCCTTCACCCTGTCATCATCATCCTCCCCCTCCGCAAACATGTCCTGCTGGGATCCCACAAACTCCCCTTCTGCATGCATGGGCGGATGGACAGTCACCACTGTCTGACTGTCCAAAGCATCATCCCCCAAAGTGCCCATCAGCATTCCTTCCTCCGCCAATTCTTCTGCAACAGCATTCCATAGCCCCGCTGTGCTTGGGGATAACATGAAGGTGCTGCTGAGTGACAGGGTGCTGGTGTTGCCCGCTGGGGCTGGAGAACTGCACTCCTCCTCCTCTCCCCCAGGCAGTGCTGGGCGGCTGCTGCTGCTCTTGCGAACAGGAGTGGTGGCGGGGGTGGAGGACTCGGTTCCAGAGCTAATGGTGGCCTGCTCATCCCCCATCAGTTCCACCACAGCGTCTGCATCCTTCTCCTCAATAGGACGGCTACTACCTGGCGGTGGGAGGAACATCTGGGCCACACGCTGCTGCTGCTACTGTGTCTCTGCAGCGTGACTCCCAGCTGTTGGGCGGCCAAGGCGTCCACGGCCAGTGGCTAATGGCGGAATGGTGCAGACGCAGAACTGCGCATGGTGGTGGTGGCGCGGCTGCCAAGCCCACAACCTCCTCTCTTGGCGATGCCCTTGCTGCCCCTGCCCAAACCGCGGCTGCCAGTGCCAGACATTGGATATTTTTAATATTATACAAATGAAAAAAAAACGTATGTATGTAAAGGCGGGTGGGACAAGTGGGGTACTTTAATGGGGTGGGACTGGTGGTGGTGGGTGTGTGAGGTGACGGACAGGTGTACTCTACAGCAGAGATTAGTGTAGCGCTAACAAGAGAGTGCGCACTGCGCACACAAAGACCCTAGCTGACGCTGACTGACGGTGTCCCTATACACAGACTACAGTACAAGTCAGCGAATACACAATAGAAGTAATACATAAACAATAGGACGGGTGTAGCACTAACGAGAGGGTGCGGACAGCGCAGACGTGCACTGCGCACACAAAGACCCTAGGTAACGCGGTGACGGACGGTACCTATACACAGACTAGAGTACACTACAGTACTAACTAAACAATAGAAGAATCTAGCTAAATAATACAACAGGTGTGACTAGATTACAGAGAGCAGATACAGCAGGACAGGTATAGCAGTAAAGCTGGGCCTTGCTAACTACAAAATAGTACAAATCTATCTAACACAGAAGTAGTAGTAGTACAGGAGTAGAGTAGGACAGGTGATAGCACAGGTAAGGTAACTAGAGACTAGAGCACAGAGCAGGGCAGGCTGCCTTGCCTAGGCACAGGGCTTAGCTGCTGGCTGCAGGCCTGCAGCAGCACCAGTGACAGACTCTCCCTCCCTAGTCCCCCTAGTAATCACCCAAACTAAACTGCCTAAAATACAATCTATCTACAATACAAAGCAATACAGTTGAAGATCAAGTGTTGGAGTGTAAAAACGCTAGGTTTAGAACAATAGCAATGCACTTGCACACAGACAAAAAGCACTGGAGCAGTTCTCTCAGTACAATCAGTCAATAGGTCGCAAGCAGGACGAGTGAGGCAAGATGGCGTCCGCTATTTATAGAGGGGGGCTTGGCCAGGCTCCCCCTCTGTGATTGGCTACAGTCAGAGGGCTGGGAGCCCTCTGATTCGCTTGTGAGGACTCGAGGTGACGTCTGACGTGACGCTACCAGAGCTGGTGACGCTATCCGAGCTCGGATAGCTCGGATATCTCCGGAAAGCTGCTTGCTATCCGAATGCACTCAGATAGCACAGCCCGGATAGCTAATACTATTCGAGCTCGGTATTCGAGCTTGAATAGTGAAAAAAGATCTAGGATATCCGAGTAACTCGGATATCCTAGCTCAGATGAGCATCACTGCAGGAAGGTATATGCAGTGATGAGGTGGGTTCACTAAACACAACAGGTAGGTATATGCAGTGATGCGGTGGGTTCACTCAACACAAAAGGTAGGTATATGCAGTGATGAGGTGGGTTCAATGAACACAAAAGGTAGGTATATGCAGTGATGAGGTGGGTTCACGGAACACAACAGCTAGGTATATGCAGTGATGAGGTGGGTTCACTCAACACAAAAGGTAGGTATATGCAGTGATGAGGTGGCTTCACTCAACACAAAAGGTAGGTATATGCAGTGATGAGGTGGGTTCACTGAACACAACGGGAAGGTATATGCAGTGATGAGGTGGGTTCCCTCAACACAAAAGGTAGGTATATGCAGTGATGAGGTGGGTTCACTGAACACAACAGGTAGGTATATGCAGTGATGAGCTGGGTTCACTCAACACAAAAGGTGGGTATATGCAGTGATGAGGTGGGTTCACTCAACACAAAAGGTAGGTATATGCAGTGATGAGGTGGGTTCACTGAACACAACACCTAGGTACATGCAGTGATTAGGTGGGTTCACTGAACACAACAGCTAGGTATATACAGTGATGAGGTGGGTTCACTCAACACAAAAGGTAGGTATATGCAGTGATGAGGTGGGTTCACTCAACATAAAATGTAGGTATATGTTATGATGAGGTGGGTTCACTGAACACAACAGGTAGGTATATGCAGTGATGAGGTGGGTGCACTGAACACAACAAGTAGGTATATGCAGTAATGAGGTGGGTTCACTGAACACAACAGGTAGTTATATGCAGTGATGAGGCGGGTTCACTCAACACAAAAGGTAGGTATATGCAGTGATGAGGTGGGTTCACTGAACACAAAAGGTAGGTATATGCTGTGATGAGGTGGGTTCACTGAACACAACAGGTAGGTATATGCAGTGATGAGGTGGGTTCACTAAACACAACAGCTAGGTATATGCAGTGATGAGGTGGGTTCACTGAACACAACAGGTATGTATATGCAGTGATGAGGTGTATTCACTGAACACAACCGGTAGGTATATGCAGTGATGAGGTGGGTTCACTGAACACAACAGGTAGGTATATGCAGTGATGAGGTGGGTTCACTGAACACCACAGGTAGGTATATGCAGTGATGAGGTGGGTTCACTGAACACAACAGCTAGGTATATGCAGTGATGAGGTGGGTTC
Source organism: Hyperolius riggenbachi (assembly GCF_040937935.1). Taxonomy (NCBI): domain Eukaryota; kingdom Metazoa; phylum Chordata; class Amphibia; order Anura; family Hyperoliidae; genus Hyperolius; species Hyperolius riggenbachi. The sequence continues at coordinate 5,806,969 of NC_090649.1, read as the reverse complement.
ACTGAACACAACAGGTAGGTATATGAAGTGATGAGGTGGGTGCACTGAACACAACAGGTATGTATATGCAGTGATGAGGTGGGTTCACTAAACAGAACAGGAAGGTATATGCAGTGATGAGGTGGGTTCACTGAACACAACAGGAAGGTATATGCAGTAATGAGGTGGGTTCACTGAACACAACAGGTAGTTATATGCAGTGATGAGGTGGGTTCACTCAACACAAAAGGTAGGTATATGCAGTGATGAGGTGGGTTCACTGAACACCACAGGTAGGTATATGCAGTGATGAGGTGGGTTCACTGAACACAACAGCTAGGTATATGCAGTGATGAGGTGGGTTCACTGAACACAACAGGTAGGTATATGAAGTGATGAGGTGGGTGCACTGAACACAACAGGTATGTATATGCAGTGATGAGGTGGGTTCACTAAACAGAACAGAAAGGTATATGCAGTGATGAGGTGGGTTCACTGAACACAACAGGTAGGTATATGCAGTGATGAGGTGTATTCACTGAAGACAACCGGTAGGTATATGCAGTGATGAGGTGGGTTCACTGAACACAACAGGTATGTATATGCAGTGATGAGGTGTATTCACTGAACACAACCGGTAGGTATATGCAGTGATGAGGTGGGTTCACTGAACACCACAGGTAGGTATATGCAGTGATGAGGTGGGTTCACTGAACACAACAGCTAGGTATATGCAGTGATGAGGTGGGTTCACTGAACACAACAGGTAGGTATATGAAGTGATGAGGTGGGTGCACTGAACACAACAGGTATGTATATGCAGTGATGAGGTGGGTTCACTAAACAGAACAGGAAGGTATATGCAGTGATGAGGTGGGTGCACTAAACACAACAGGTACTATGTATATGCAGTACTGGGTATTACAATGTGCACCTGTCACACAGATAGTCACTGAATGTGCTGGGCCTGGCAGTGGCACACACACAGTATGAATTATCAAGGCTGTGTATGCAACACAAGTGTCAGTGGGACACACAGAAAAAAAATAGATCACAAGAACAAGATTAGCTCTCAAAAGAGCTGTTGTGGGGTGCTATTTTAGCAATAACAATCAGCCAGTAGCAAGCTAACAAGCCTAGAACAGCCTAACTAATCTTTCCCTATGAGAGTCTGCAGCAGCTGTCCCTTCTCTCACTATTGCAGGTACACGAGTGAGTGGAATGGCCGGCAGAGCCTGCCTTATATAAGGGGGGGGGGGGGGGGGGGGGCTCCAGGAGGGAGTGTAGCCTAATTGGCTACAATGTGCCTGCTGACTGTGATGTATAGGGTCAAAGTTGACCCTAATGGTGCACTATGGGGGTGAACCGAACTTCCGCAAAAGTTTGCCTTAGCTGGAAAACACGAACCACCGAAAATTCGCCTGGAACGGTTCGCAGGCGAACCGTTTACGACATCTCTAGTTAACCCCCTCGGATCCAGCAATCGCGCAGCCTCCCGGCACATCTTTGGTCTCTCTATGGCGAGGATCAGGTTTGCGCATGACGTCATGACGTCATCTGTGATCCGTCCCATAGTGAAGACCGGAACTGTCCGGGGAGGCTCTGCCGATTGCTGGATCCAGGCTGGGTAACGTATAAACGGTGGAGCGGCGGGGATCAGGGGGTGCCGGAGACTTCTTCTAGCTAGCCTAGTGCTAGCTAGAGGGTTTATAGCCATTTGCCACATTTATTAAAAAATCAGGCAAAAAGTAACAAAACCTCCTGAGCAGCATAACAGTCAAGAGGTTAAAGGACTTATGAGATGAAATGTAAAAAAAAAGCCTGATAAGAAAGGCATGCAAGGCCACTGAGGACACCGCACCAGCATGAAGAGGAAACAACGCAAGGCCACTGAGGACACCACGCCAGCCTAAAGAGGAAGGCATGCAAGGCCACTAAGGGAAACCAAACCAGACTGAAGAGGAAGGCATGCAAGGCCACTGAGGACACCATGCCAGCATATAGAGGAAGGCATGCAAGGCCACTGAGGACACCATGCCAGCATATAGAGGAAGGCATGCAAGGCCACTGAGGACACCATGCCAGCATATAGAGGAAGGCATGCAAGGCCACTGGGGACACCACACCAGCCTGAAGAGGAAGGCATGCAAGGCCACTGGGGACACCACACCAGCCTGAAGAGGAAGGCATGCAAGGCCACTGGGGACACCACGCCAGCCTAAAGAGGAAGGCATGCAAGGCCACTGGGGACACCACAACAGCATGAAGAGGAAAGAATGCAAGGCCACTGGGGAAACCACACCAGCCTGAAGAGGAAGGCATGCAAGGCCACTGGGGACACCACACCAGCCTGAAGAGGAAGGCATGCAAGGCCACTGGGGACACCACGCCAGCCTAAAGAGGAAGGCATGCAAGGCCACTGGGGACACCACAACAGCATGAAGAGGAAAGAATGCAAGGCCACTGGGGAAACCACGCCAGCCTAAAGAGGAAGGCATGCAAGGCCACTGGGGACACCACAACAGCATGAAGAGGAAGGCATGCAAGGCCACTGAGGACACCACGCCAGCCTAAAGAGGAAGGCATGCAAGGCCACTGGGGACACCACACCAGCCTGAAGAGGAAGGCATGCAAGGCCACTGGGGACACCACGCCAGCCTAAAGAGGAAGGCATGCAAGGCCACTGGGGACACCACACCAGCCTGAAGAGGAAGGCATGCAAGGCCACTGGGGACACCACACCAGCCTGAAGAGGAAGGCATGCAAGGCCACTGGGGACACCACGCCAGCCTAAAGAGGAAGGCATGCAAGGCCACTGGGGACACCACACCAGCCTGAAGAGGAAGGCATGCAAGGCCACTGGGGACACCACAACAGCATGAAGAGGAAAGAATGCAAGGCCACTGGGGAAACCACACCAGCCTAAAGAGGAAGGCATGCAAGGCCACTGAGGACACCACGCTAGTCTGAAGAGGAAGGCATGCAAGGCCACTGAGGACACCATGCCAGCATATAGAGGAAGGCATGCAAGGCCACTGAGGACACCATACCAGCATGAAGAGGAAGGCATGCAAGGCCACTGGGGACACCACGCCAGGTCACCAGCCTGAAGAGGAAGTCATAGTCTTAGGCAGATGCCGGCTCACACTTGTTTTATTCACAAAGTTGTTAATGTGTAGTAGCTAATTCATTTGTAGTGAGAGGATGATGTCCTTTTAACTTTTCTCCTGTGTTTTTTTCAAGGAAATATTTTTGAAATCTTACCAATAAAGTGTACCTAAAGCAACATAAAGTGCTTCTAGAAATTACTTACCTCGGAGGGGGACACCTCTGGATTAGTGTTGGGTGAACACCTAGATGTTCGGGTTCGCGAACGTTCGCCTAACATCGCCGTGATGTTCGGGTGTTCGCGCCGAACTCCGAACATAATGGAAGTCAATGGGGACCCGAACTTTCGTGCTTTGTAAAACTTCCTTACATGCTACATACCCCAAATTAGCAGGGTATGTGCACCTTGGGAGTGGGTACAAGAGGAAAAAAATTTTTAGCAAAAAGAGCTTATAGTTTTTGAGAAAATTGATTGTAAAGTTTCAAAGGAAAAACTGTCTTTTAAATGTGGAAAATGTCATGTTTCTTTGCACAGGTAACATGCTTTTTGTCGCCATGCAGTCATAAATGTAATACAGAGAAGAGGTTCCACGAAAAGGGACCGGTAACGCTAACCCAGCACCAGCAGCAGCACACGTGATGGAACAGGAGGAGGGTGGCGCAGGAGGAGAAGGCCACGCTTTTTGAGACACAACATCCCAGGCCTTGCATGAGGACAAGAAGTGTGCGGATATAGCAATGCTTTTTGCCGCCATGCAGTCATAAATGTAATAAAGATGAGAGGTTCAATAAACAGGGACCGGAAACGCTAATCCAGCAGCAGCAGCAGCAGCAGCAGCAGCAGCAGCAGCACACGTGATGGAACAGGAGGAGGCGCAGGAGGAGAAGGCCACGCTTTTTGAGACACAACATCCCAGGCCTTGCATGAGGACAAATAGCGTGCGGATATAGCAATGCTTTTTGCCGCCATGCAGTCATAAATGTAACACAGAGAAGAGGTTCCAGGAAAAGGGACCGGTAACGCTAACCCAGCACAAGCAGCAGCACACGTGATGGAACAGGAGGAGGCGCAGGAGGAGAAGGCCATGCTTTGTGAGACACAACAACCCAGGCCTTGCATGAGGACAAGAAGCGTGCGGATAGCATGCTTTGTACCGCCATGCAGTCATAAATGTAATAAAGATAAGTGGTTCAATAAACAGGGACCACGCGGCAACGCTAACCCAGCAGCAGCAGACGTGATGGAACAGGAGGAGGCGCAGGAGGAGAAGGCCACGCTTTTTGAGATACAACATCCCAGGCCTTGCATGAGGACAAATAGCGTGCGGATATAGCAATGCATTTTGCCGCCATGCAGTCATAAATGTAATAAAGATGAGAGGTTCAATAAACAGGGACCGGCAACGCTAACCCAGCAGCAGCAGCAGCAGCACACGTGAGGGAACAGGAGGAGCCGCAGGAGGAGAAGGCCACGCTTTTTGAGACACAACATCCCAGGCCTTGCATGAGGACAAATAGCGTGCGAATATAGCAATGCTTTTTTCCGCCATGCAGTCATAAATGTAATAAAGATGAGAGGTTCAATAAACAGGGACCGGAAACACTAACCCAGCAGCAGCAGCAGCAGCACACGTGATGGAACAGGAGGAGGCGCAGGAGGAGAAGGCCACGCTTTTTGAGACACAACATCCCAGGCCTTGCATGAGGACAAATAGCGTGCGGAGTGGTGTACTACTATTCCCAGCAGCGACACAGAGCACAATGCTATACAGTGGCGGGTGAGTGGTGTACCACTATTCCCAGCAGCGACACAGAGCACAATGCTATACAGTGGCGGGTGAGCGGTGTACTACTATTCCCAGCAGACACAGAGTGGCAGTAAACAGAATGCTATATAGTGTGGCTGAGCGAGGTACACAGAGTGGCAGTAAACACAATGCTATATAGTGTGGCTGAGCGAGCGGTGTACTACTATTCCCAGCAGACACAGAACAGTAAACAGAATGCTATATAGTGTGGCTGAGCGGTGTACCACTATTCCCAGCAGCGACACAGAGCACAATGCTATACAGTGGCGGGTGAGCGGTGTACCACTATTCCCAGCAGCGACACAGAGCACAATGCTATACAGTGGCGGGTGAGCGGTGTACCACTATTCCCAGCAGCGACACAGAGCACAATGCTATACAATGACGGGTGAGCGGTGTACCACTATTCCCAGCAGCGACACAGAGCACAATGCTATACGGTGGCGGGTGAGCGGTGTACCACTATTCCCAGCAGCGACACAGAGCACAATGCTATACAGTGGCGGGTGAGCGGTGTACTACTATTCCCAGCAGACACAGAGTGGCAGTAAACAGAATGCTATATAGTGTGGCTGAGCGAGGTACACAGAGTGGCAGTAAACAGAATGCTATATAGTGTGGCTGAGCGAGGTACACAGAGTGGCAGTAAACACAATGCTATATAGTGTGGCTGAGCGAGCAGTGTACTACTATTCCCAGCAGACACAGAGTGGCAGTAAACACAATGCTATATAGTGTGGCTGAGCGAGGTACACAGAGTGGCAGTAAACACAATGCTATATAGTGTGGCTGAGCGAGCGGTGTACTACTATTCCCAGCAGCGACACAATGACTGGGGGGACCCTGGCTAGCGTGGCTGGAGCGCGAACTACCCTGCCTGCCTACCCAAAGCTAAACCCACAGACAAATGGCGGAGATATGACGTGGTTCGGGTATTTATTTACCCGAACCACGTGACAGTTCGGCCAATCAGAGCGCGTTCGGGTCCGAACCACGTGACCCGTTCGGCCAATCACAGCGCTAGCCGAACGTTCGGGGAACGTTCGGCCATGCGCTCTTAGTTCAGCCATGTGGCCGAACGGTTTGGCCGAACTCGAACATCACCCGAACAGGGTGATGTTCTGCAGAACCCGAACAGTGGCGAACACTGTTCGCCCAACACTACTCTGGATCCTAAAGAAGCTTTCCCCATTCTCCTCTGCAGGCCTGTTCCAGCACTGGGATCCCCAAAACAGAGCTTGTTGACAGCTCGCAGACACAGCACCATGGACCTGCTCTGCCTTTTTGGCAAAAAGCCGGACCAGATCGGGTTCATGCTACTAAACAGTGGTGAGCCATGGGTGTCCGCACAGTAACATGGATCCGATCGGGCTTGGCTATTTCAGAATCAATTTAGTCACCAAGTACAATGGCGGTTGTACACAAAATGATTTTTGGCAGATACAGGGTCGGTGATTTTTAGGGCTGATCGGAGCAGCTGAATTCCGATTTTGCCAAAATTTGGTTTACCGCATGCGAAAACCGAATTCCGTGTTCCGAATTTTCTTGTTCCGAGTGCATTTCTATTGAATTAAATAGTGCCAACTTCCGTGGTGAATTGTAAAGCCCCCGTACATGCTATTATCACCAAAGTTGGCATGTATATTAAGCAGATGAGTAGGAACATGGTAAAAAAAATAGTGAAAAGACTTTATAGTTTTTGAGCAAATTGATTTCAAAGTTTCATAGGAAAAATGTTTTTTAACCACTTTTAACCACTTTCCCTCCAGCCGTACAGATTTCTCCTTCACTTTTTCCATCCTTTCTCCACCAGGACTTACTTCCCGCGCTCCCGCCGCTCATGCACGCACTCCCGCTCACTCATGCACGCTGCCGCCCGCTCGCCCGGAGATCAATGAATGGGAAAATCCATTCCCGTTCGTTGATCTAGGCCCCGCAATGATCCGCTGCTTCTACGAGAAGCAGTACGATCATTGTGAAGAAAAAAAAAAGTTCCCAGCCTCATAGTACTTCCTGCAAGCGTCCTTCCGGACGCTTGCAGGTCACATAAACAAAATGTTACTGTGGCCATCTTGTGGCCCAATAGTAAAACTACACCCTAAAGCATTTTTCACATACAAATACACTACTTTTACACACAAAATTTACTCATTACTTCCCACACTCCCCAATTTATTTATTTTTGTAATTAAAAAAATAAATTAAAAAAATTACAATTAAAAAAAATACATAAATAGTTACCTTAGTGACTGAACTGTTTAAATATTTATGTCAAGAGGGTACAACACTGTTACTTTATAAACTATGTGCTTGTAATTAGGGATGGACGCAAAACTGAAAAAAATGCACCTTTATTTCCAAATAAAATATTGGCGCCAAACATTGTGATAGGGACATAATTTAAACGGTTTTACAACTGGGACAAATGGGCAAATAAATTTCATGGGTTTTAACTACAGTAGCATGCATTATTTAAAAACTATAATGGCCGAAAACTGAAAAATAATTAATTTTTTCCCACATTTTTCCTATTTTCCCATGAAAACATATTTAGAATAAAATAATTCTTGGCATAATGTCCCACCTAAACAAAGCCTAATTGGTGGCGGAAAAAACAAGATATAGTTAATTTAATTGTGATAAGTAATGGTAAAGTTATAGACGAATGAATGGAAGGAGCGCTAAAAGGTGAAAATTGCTCTGGTGCTCAAGGGGTAAAACCCCTCAGTGGTGAAGTGGTTAAACTGTGTAAAATGACAGTGCTGCAGTACAGGTTACTGCATTCCGAGTTCTGTATACATATTGTATACATTTCATGAAAACAGACAGCGTGGGGTCCCTCCTCCCGAGCCTCTGTAACCCCTTGTCCCCCATGCAGGCTGGGATAGCTAGAATGCGGAGCCCCGGCCGACTGGGGCTTCGCACCCTGAGCTATACCAGCCCGCATGGTCCATGGTATGGGGGGGCTCTGGAGGAGAGGGGCGGCCAAGCCTCCCCCAGAGCCCTTGTCCAATCCATGGGCAAGGGGCTCTTCCCCACCTCCGGTGCCCCAGGAGTAGGTGGGGCCGCCAATGTCCTGGGGGGTTCATGGTGCCATCCGGGGGTCCCCTTTAACAAGTGGATCCCCGGAGGCTGCCCCCTCCCCAGGAGAAATGAGTATCGGGGTACACAGTACCCCTTACTCATTTCCACAAAGAGTAAAAAAAAGAAATAAAAACCCAACGAAAAAGTCCTTTATTGTTCTACATTAACCAGGGATACTTACATTGCGAAAATCCCACGCCAGAATCCTCAGGAGTGGTCCCACGCCAGTATCCTCTTAGGACATCCCACCACCCTCCCACACCAACGAACTCTTGCCACTGAATGGTCACAGTCAGCCTCTGCATCTGTATAGCAGAGGCTGAGAACACGAAAATTTTGCCTTTGAAACAAGAAATTTCGGCAAACAATGATGCAATCAAAATGGCCGCTGGGAAATCCCGGAACGCTTAATGGCTGTAGCAGCCTCTGCAATCTGTATTGCATAAGCTGGAAACATGAAAATTGTTTTCTGAAACAAACATTTTCGGCAAACAGTGCCACAAACAAAATGGTTGCTGGGGAATCCTTGTTCCCCAGAGGCCACCTCAGAGTGTCAGAATGAGCATTATTTCACATGAATGGGTGGGTCCAGGGGACCAGGGCACCTCCTGCTCTGGTCACCTGGACCCACCATCTATGTGAAAAAATGTCTGGTTTCCCCACTCTAGTGTGGCCTCCAGCGATCAGGGATTTCTCAGTGGCCATTTTGATTGCACTGTTTGCCGAAATTTTTTGTTTCAAAGGCAAAAATTTTGTGTTTCCAGCCTCTGCTATACAGATGCAGAGGGCCAGAGGCTGACTGTGACCATTCAGTGGCGGGAATTCGTCAGTGTGGGAGGGTGGTGGGATGTCCTAAGAGGATACTGGCGTGGGACCACTCCTGAGGATACTGGCGTGGGGTTATCACAAGGTAAGTATCCCTGGTTAATCTAGAACAATAAAGGACTTTTTTCGTTGTTGTGTTTTTATTTTTTTTTAACTCTGTGTACCCCTATACTCATTTCTCCGGGGGAGGGGGCATCCTCCAGGGATCCTTTTGTTAAAGGGGACCCCTGGATGGCACCATGAACCCCCCAGGACATCGGCGGCCCACACCTACTCCTGGGGCACCGGAGATGGGGAACAGCCCCTTGTCAATGGATAGGACAATGGCTCTGGGGGAGAGGGGGAGGCTTGGCCACCCCTCCCCCCGAGCGCTCCCATACCATGGACCATGCGGGCTGGTATAGCTCAGGGTGCGAACCCCCACGTGGCCGGGACTCCGCATTCTGGCTATCCCAGCCTGCATGGGGACAAGGGGTTACGGAGGCTCTGTAGGGGGGACCCCACACTGTCTTCATGAAATGAACTCGGAATGCAGTAACCTGTACTGCAGCAGTGTCATTTTGCACCGTTTAAAAACCATTTTTTACCATTTTCCTACTGATCTGCCAAATTTCCTACATGCCAAATTTGGTGATGATAGCATGTACGGGGGCTTCACAATTAACCGCAGAATTTGGCACTATTGACTTCAATGGAAATCCGAATTCGATACTCGGAACTGCCAAATTCCGACGCCAAACTCAAAATTCGGAATCCGAGAGCTCAGCCCTAGTAGAGATGGACCGAACGGTTCGCCCGTGAACGGTTCCAGGTGAACTTTGGGTGGTTCGCGTTCGCCGGCGAAGGCGAACTTTTGCGGAAGTTCGATTTGCCCTATAATGCTCCATTAAGGTCAACTTTGACCCTCTACATCACAGTCAGCAGGCACATTGTCGCCAATCAGACTACACTCACTCCTGGAGCCCCACACCCCCCCTTATAAAAGGCAAGGTCCTTGTGCCGTTTTACTCACTCGTCTGCCTACAGTAATTAGTTAAGGGACAGCTGCTGACAGACTCTGATAGGAAAAGCTTAGTTAGGCTTTTGTAGGCTTGTTAGCTTGCTCCTAGGCTGATTGTTATTCCTTATATAGCACCCCACAACAGCTCTCTCCTCCGGAGGAGGAGGGGCTTGTCTTCCAGGGAATTGTAGGATTTCAAAAGCCAGCTCACATACATTGGCCGGGAATCAAACCCAGGTCTAGTGCTTGGTAGGCAGCATTCCTCACCACTATACAACCACTAACACTACATGCTGAAGCCAGCCTAGCATGTACCATTATGATATATCCAAGAGAAAAAATGAGCTTGCTTAGGGATTTGTAGGATGTCAAAAGCCAACCTATATACATTGGCCAGAAATCAAACCCAGGCCTACCACTTGGTAGGCTGCTATCCTAACCATTATACCACCAACACAACACACTACAATGCTACATGCTGAAGCCAGCCTAGCATGTACCATTGTGATATATCCAAGAGAAAATGAGCTTGTTTAGGGATTTGTAGGATGTCAAAAGCCAACTCACATTGGCCAGGAATAGAACCCAGGTGTAATGATCCGCTCAGCTGGCTGCACAGGCAGACAGCTGTTTTGACCATTCCTCTAATCTGTGGGCTGCTGGTCTCTGGAAGAGAGACCTGCCTTTCCTTTGCAAGTTTCTGATCTGCTCTGCTGCTGAGGAATTTGCATATATTGGTTATGCAAATCGCCCAGCTAATTCCTTTGTAGGCTGGCAGTATAAAGAGCTATGTTTCCCAGAGTCCTTGGCTGGTCATCCTTCAGGGTTTGTTGAAACACTCCTAGAGTGTCAGCCATGCTATTTCTTGTCAAAGTTATCTTAGAGTAATTCTTGGGACTCCACTAGGCAGCTTCCCTAGTACAGTTAGCTTGCTATCTGTTTTGTCTGTTTTGCCTCTCTATTGCGATTGTCCTGTCGCCAACGGTGGTCGTCAGGAAATCGTTCTGTCTGTCTGGGGGTGTTAACCAGAGCAGCGGTCGCTACTGGTAGCCCCTTCTGTTAATCTGTCTGTCTTGTTTGGATCGCACTATCCTCTAGCGGTAGCGGCTGTGGATCCTTCTGATCTTTGTTCTTGGATTAAAGCTGGAGCAGCGGTTGCTACCGGCTACCTCATCTGCCTATCTTGTTTGGATCGCACAAGCCTCTAGCCGTAGTGGCTGTGGATCCTTCTGATCTTTGTTCTTGGAGTATAGCTGGAGCAGCGGTTGCTCCCTGCTATCTCATCTGTCTGTCGTGCTTGGATCGCACTAGCCCCTAGCGGTAGCGGCTGTGGATCCTTCTGATCTGCTTTCTGTAACGATTGTGGAACTTTCTCCGTGATCAGCGCACAACGCGTGCGCTGACACGGCGGAAATCCTCCACAAGCGTATATTTGCAGGCACCCAGCAAAAGGTGCTACGCACCTGTAGAGGGAAATTCCTGTCGGCAGATGGCGCTGGGGAGTGCAGAGGAACCAATCCTCTGTACCTCCACAAGTGCCAGACAGGAATTGTACGAAGCGCAGAACGCAATCGCAAGAAAGGCGATTGCGAATGAGATTGAGCAAAAGGATAGGTTGTATGTGTGTGCGCCAATCCAGTCGCCACCCCGCGACCGCGCACACACAACAGCAGATACGAAATAGGAACGCGATCGCGAGAGGTGCGATCGCCAGACGTGACACAAGGCAGATCAGAATAGAATACGAGGGTAGCAAAGGCACAGCAAATACAATAAGGAGATAACAAACGATAGCTAACCGCGAACACCGCACTCATTCGCAACAGTGCACGCGGTTATGCGCGATCTCCACGTGATAAGCACAATAGAGACAAGCACGCCTAACTAACCATTAACAGACAAACATGAAACAGAGGACGCGAGCGCTTGCTTAACGGTTACCTCACCGAGCCTACAGCAAGTGTAGCGGACAAGACAGACACACGAAAACAGGGACAAACGAGAGATAGGATCCACAGCACTAGCGAAAAGTGGCTAGCGTGATCCAGGTACAGAGCAGCAGAACAGAAGGATCCCCAGCGCTAGCGAAAAGTAGCTAGCGCGATCCCAGAAGACAGAACAGAAGGATCCCCAGCGCTAGCGAAAAGTAGCTAGCGCGATCCCAGAAGACAGAACAGAAGGATCCCCAGCGCTAGCGAAAAGTAGCTAGCGCGATCCCAGGAGACAGAACAGAAGAGATAGCTGGTAGCAACCGATGCACCAGCTATACTCCAAGAACAGAGATCAGACAGGGGACAGGACAATGGCAACAGGCAAGACAAGACAGAACAGGCAATACAGATAATACAATCCTAACTGCACTAGGGAAATCTGCCTAGCGCAGATTCAGGAATTACTCTAAGCTGATGTTCAAACAGAGAGCAAGGCTGACACCCCACCAGGAGTGTTACATAGGACGAAATCCTTATGAACAGCGAAGCATTGTGGGAAAGACATAATACTTATAGTACACGCCTCCAATGAATGTGGCCAGGCAATTTGCATGACAACATATGCAAATTCCTCTGCAAGCACAAGCTGCAAAATTGACAGAAGTTCTTCTTTCTAGAGTCCTGCAGCATGCAAACCTACACAATGGTCAAAAGGCTGGCTGCCTGCACAGGCAGCTGAGCAAATCATCACACTTTCTTGTCCCTGTACCCGGATCGCACTTGCTCTGGCTGAAAGAGCAGTGGATCTTCCCTAGTGTTGGGCGAACACCTAGATGTTCGGGTTCGCGAACGTTCGCCGAACATCGCCGCGATGTTCGGGTGTTCGCGCCGAACTCCGAACATAATGGAAGTCAATGGGGACCCGAACTTTCGTACTTTGTAAAGCTTCCTTACATGCTACATACCCCAAATTTGCAGGGTATGTGCACCCTGGGAGTGGGTACAAGAGGAAAAAAAAATATTTGAAAAAGAGCTTATAGTTTTTGAGAAAATTGATTGTAAAGTTTCAAAGGAAAAACTGTCTTTTAAATGTGGAAAATGTCATGTTTCTTTGCACAGGTAACATGCTTTTTGTCGCCATGCAGTCATAAATGTAATACAGAGAAGAGGTTCCAGGAAAAGGGACCGGTAACGCTAACCCAGCACCAGCAGCAGCACACGTGATGGAACAGGAGGAGGCGCAGGAGGAGAAGGCCACGCTTTTTGAGACGCAACCCAGGCCTTGCATGAGGACAAATAGCGTGCGGATATAGCAATGCTTTTTGCCGCCATGCAGTCATAAATGTAATACAGATGAGAGGTTCAATAAACAGGGACTGGAAACGCTAACCCAGCAGCAGCACACATAATGGAACAGGAGGAGGTGCAGGAGGAGAAGGCCACGCTTTTTGAGACGCAACCCAGGCCTTGCATGAGGACAAAAAGCGTGCGGATATAGCAATGCTTTTTGCTGCCATGCAGTCATAAATGTAATACAGATGAGAGGTTCAATAAACAGGGACTGGAAACGCTAACCCAGCAGCAGCACACGTGATGGAACTAGAGGAGGCGCAGGAGGAGAAGGCCACGCTTTTTGAGACACAACATCCCAGGCCTTGCATGAGGACAAATAGCGTGCGGATATAGCATGCTTTTTACCGCCATGCAGTCATAAATGTAATACAGATGAGAGGTTCAATAAACAGGGACTGGAAACGCTAACCCAGCAGCAGCACACATAATGGAACAGGAGGAGGCGCAGGAGGAGAAGGCCACGCTTTTTGAGACGCAACCCAGGCCTTGCATGAGGACAAATAGCGTGCGGATATAGCAATGCTTTTTGCCGCCATGCAGTCATAAATGTAATACAGATGAGAGGTTCAATAAACAGGGACTGGAAACGCTAACCCAGCAGCAGCACACATAATGGAACAGGAGGAGGCGCAGGAGGAGAAGGCTACGCTTTTTGAGACGCAACCCAGGCCTTGCATGAGGACAAAAAGCGTGCGGATATAGCAATGCTTTTTGCCGCCATGCAGTCATAAATGTAATACAGATGAGAGGTTCAATAAACAGAGACTGGAAACGCTAACCCAGCAGCAGCAGACGTGATGGAACAGGAGGAGGCGCAGGAGGAGAAGGCCAAGCTTTTTGAGACACAACAACACAGGCCTTGCATGAGGACAAAAAGCGTGCGGATATAGCAATGCTTTTTGCCGCCATGCAGTCATAAGTGTAATACAGATGAGAGGTTCCATAAACAGGGATCGGAAACGCTAACCCAGCAGCAGCAGCACACGTGATGGAACAGGAGCAGGCGCAGGAGGAGAAGGCCATGCTTTTTGAGACACAACAACCCAGGCCTTGCATGAGGACAAAAACCGTGCGGATATAGCAGCAATGCTTTTTGCCGCCATGCAGTCATAAATGTAATACAGATGAGAGGTTCAATAAACAGGGACCGAAAACGCTAAACCATCCCAGATGTTCATTGGTCATGTTACTTGGTTGGGGTCCTGGAGTGTTGCGTAGTCGTTTCCAATCCAGGATTGATTCATTTTAATTTGAGTCAGACGGTCTGCATTTTCTGTGGAGAGGCGGATACGCCGATCTGTGACGATGCCTCCGGCAGCACTGAAACAGCGTTCCGACATAACGCTGGCTGCCGGGCAAGCCAGCACCTCTATTGCGTACATTGCCAGTTCGTGCCAGGTGTCTAGCTTCGATACCCAATAGTTGAAGGGTGCAGATGGATTGTTAGACACAGCTACGCCATCTGACATGTAGTCCTTGACCATCTTCTCCAGGCGATCGGTGTTGGAGGTGGATCTGCACGCTTGCTGTTCTGTGGGCTGCTGCTGCATGGGTGTCAGAAAATTTTCCCACTCCAAGGACACTGCCGATACCATTCCCTTTTGGGCACTAGCTGCGGCTTGTGTTGTTTGCTGCCCTCCTGGTCGTCCTGGGTTTGCGGAAGTCAGTCTGTCGGCGTACAACTGGCTAGAGGAGGGGGAGGATGTCAATCTCCTCTCTAAAGTCTCCACAAGGGCCTGCTGGTATTCTTCCATTTTGACCTGTCTGACTCTTTCTTCAAGCAGTTTTGGAACATTGTGTTTGTACCGTGGATCCAGAAGGGTATAAACCCAGTAATTGGTGTTGTCCAGAATGCGCACAATGCGTGGGTCGCGTTCAATGCAGTGTAGCATGAATTGAGCCATGTGTGCCAGAGTCCTACCAGAATCCTCATCATCCTCTTGTGAGCGTTGTGATAGTTGTTGTGATGCATCATAGTCGTCACCTTCTTCCTGGTCTGCTTCTGCTGACCATTCGCGCTGAATTGTGGAAGTCCAACGTGCACCGCTCTGGCCCTCGTCAGTGGTGGCAGGAAATTCCTGCTCCAACTCCAGCTGTTCCTCCTCCTCTTCTTCGTCATAGCTGCTGGGGCCAGCGTTTCCTGAGGCGGATGGCCTGATGTTGGTACCATCACGCTGATCGTTTTCTCCTTCAGATTCCCCCAGTTGCATCATCATGACAGCTGTTTCCTT
This sequence comes from Hyperolius riggenbachi, assembly GCF_040937935.1. Lineage (NCBI taxonomy): Eukaryota > Metazoa > Chordata > Amphibia > Anura > Hyperoliidae > Hyperolius > Hyperolius riggenbachi. The sequence goes on along the minus strand of NC_090649.1, from coordinate 5,791,650 downwards.
GATTTTCAACATTGACCTCTTCAGTAAACACAGCAGTGGTATGGTAATGCTGACTGAAGAGTTGTCACTGCTCACAAGCAACGTGGATTGCTCAAAATTTTGGAGGACTTGGCAGAGGTCCAACATGTTGGCCCAATCGGATCCACAGAAGCTTGGCAGCTGGCCGGATGCGCCTCGGTACTGCGCCGTCATGTACTGGACCACTGCACTCTTCTGCTCGCAAAAGCGGGCTAGCATGTGCCGCGTAGAATTCCAGCGCGTAGGGACATCACACAGCAAGCGATGGTGGGGGAGATTGAAGCGCTCCTGCATCTTGGCGAGTGCCCCCGAAGCAGTACTGGAAGTTCTACAATGTTTGGCCACTCGACGCACCTTCAACAGAAGATCGGCCACACCTGGGTATGTCTTCAGGAACCGCTGAACTACTAGGTTCATCACGTGCGCCAGGCAAGGGATGTGTGTCAGCTTAGCCAACCTTAAAGCGCGAATGAGATTACTCCCATTATCACACACAACCATGCCCGGTTTCAGGTCCAGCGGTGCCAGCCACAAATCCGTCTGTTCCTTTATTCCCCTCCAAATTTCCTCCCCTGTGTGCTGCTTATCCCCAAGGCAGATCAGCTTCAGCAACGCTTGCTGACGCATGCCAACAGCTGTGCTGCACTGCTTCCACGATCCTACTGCTGCTGGTGCTGGGTTCGCGTTTCCGGATGAGGTACAGCTTTGAGATGCGTTGGAGGAGAAGGAGTCAGAGAGGTAGGTGCTGCTGTTGTTATCCAGTGGGAGGGACGGCGGTGCGGCTGTTTGCGGCGTGGGCAACACCCGCGCCGTAGCAGGTGAGGAATCGCTGCCAGGCTCCACAAGGTTCACCCAGTGCGCGGTAAGGGAGATGTATCGTCCAGGTGTCAGTGGTGAGGTGAACCTTGCAGGCAACGGCATTCTTCAAGCTTCGGGTTATTTTGCTGACCACGTGCTCATGCAACTCAGGCACTGCAGAGCGCGCAAAGTGGTAGCGGCTGGGAACCACGTAACGTGGGATGGCCACTGACATCATGCCCTTGAAGCTGTTTGTCTCCACCACTCGATATGGCAGCATTTCGCAGGCCAGAAGCTTGGCTATGCTGGCTGTTACTGCCACGGCCCGGGGGTCATTTGCTGGCAATTTCCTCTTGCGCTCAAACATCTCCGAGACAGACAACTGAACCGTAGGGCTGCACACTGAAGGGCTGTTGGTTGTTGTGTTTGATGAACACTGGGAGACCTCAAGAGCACTACTCCGGAAAGTGACAGTGTCAGCGTCGTCTGATGTTTGTGAATGTTGTGAACCACGCAATGGCTGGGCTACTGCTGCTGCTGAAGCGGGTCTGGTGGTGAGTCTGGTGAACCCAAGGGAGGCAGTGTTGCTGGTACCCTGTCCTGTCGAGTTTGCCCACAGAGTGGGATGTTTGGATAGCATGTGGCGGCTCATGCTGGTGGTGGAGAGGTTGTTAATACTTTTCCCCCTGCTCAGGCGGGTCTTGCACACCTTGCAAATCGCCATGGTAACATCCTCAGTGCAGTCTTCAAAGAAAGCCCAGACTTTGGAGCACCTGCCTTGCTGGCGATTTCTGTTTGCGCCTCTTTTGCCTCTCACTTGAACTTCCACGCTTGTGGTGCCTGAAATTGCGCGCCGCCTACCTTGTGGCACAAGGCGAACTCGTGCAGCAGTGGGTTCTTCAACAGACTCATCTGTGCTGCTGCTACGACGGCGATGTTCTCGTTCACAAACAAAATCTGGGTCTATGTCCACATTGTCCATACCCTCCTCTTCCATCTCCTCAAACTCGTCATATGTCATTGTGGGGGGCCGCCGCCGTGGAGTAGAGCTCCCCAGAACAACCTCTGCGCAGCTCACTCCAACGTCGTCTTCCAGAGCTTCTCGGCCGACCTCCTGCAATTGCAACCCCTCCTGCCCAACTTGCTCTGGGATTTGGGTTTCAAAGTCCTCGGACTCGCCTTGTTGTATTTCAGTGCCCGGTGCATTTCCCACAGTTAATGGTTGTGAATCCGGGCACAACATTTCTGGCTGTTCCTCCATTGACCTTTGAAAGGTGGAAGTTTGTTGGGCTGGGAATAGCTCCTGCGAATACCCCATTGTGTCCTGAGGTAATTCATCGGACTGGTTATCTGGCAGTTGTGTGCGTGGTCTCGCTGCCGGTTGTGTCAGCTTTGTGCCCACTGGCTCCTTGTAACTGGCTGAGGACTCGGACCTCATGCGTGATGTGCTGGTGCTGCTTAACCCACTGCTGGACGCTTGAGAGGTCATCCAAGTAATTATCTGGTCCTGTTCTTTTGGATCTGTGAGGGTTGTTGTCCTGGACAACATGGGCGGTATTGAGTGGGTTTTCTTCGGTGCTCCCCTGTGCCCTGTACGTGAACCGTCAGGGGAAACACCTCTTCCCTTGCCCCTCCCTCTTTCACCGGATTTCTTCCTCATTTCACTTATCCTTAAAGTACACGCTGACTGGCAGCAGTACAGTGGCAGTACAGAAATGCTATACAGTGGTGGGTGAGCGGTGTACCACTATTGCCAGCAGCGACACAGAGCACAATGCTATACAGTGGCGGGTGAGCGGTGTACTACTGTTCCCAGCAGACACAGAGTGGCAGTAAACACAATGCTATATAGTGTGGCTGAGCCGTGTACACACAGTGGCAGTAAACAATGCTATATAGTCTGGCTGAGCGGTGTACACAGAGTGGCAGTACACACAATGCTATATAGTCTGGCTGAGCGGTGTACACAGAGTGGCAGTACACACAATGCTATATAGTCTGGCTGAGCGGTGTACACAGAGTGGCAGTACACACAATGCTATAGAGTCTGGCTGAGCGGTGTACACAGAGTGGCAGTACACACAATGCTATGTAGTCTGGCTGAGCGGTGTACACAGAGTGGCAGTACACACAATGCTATATAGTCTGGCTGAGCGGTGTACACAGAGTGGCAGTACACACAATGCTATATAGTCTGGCTGAGCGGTGTACACAGAGTGGCAGTACACACAATGCTATAGAGTCTGGCTGAGCGGTGTACACAGAGTGGCAGTACACACAATGCTATGTAGTCTGGCTGAGCGGTGTACACAGAGTGGCAGTACACACAATGCTATATAGTCTGGCTGAGCGGTGTACACAGAGTGGCAGTACACACAATGCTATATAGTCTGGCTGAGCCGTGTACACAGAGTGGCAGTACACACAATGCTATATAGTGTGGCTGAGCGGTGTACACACAGTGGCAGTAAACAATGCTATATAGTCTGGCTGAGCGGTGTACACACAGTGGCAGTACACACAATGCTATATAGTCTGGCTGAGCCGTGTACACAGAGTGGCAGTACACACAATGCTATATAGTGTGGCTGAGCGGTGTACACACAGTGGCAGTAAACAATGCTATATAGTCTGGCTGAGCGGTGTACACAGAGTGGCAGTACACACAATGCTATATAGTCTGGCTGAGCCGTGTACACAGAGTGGCAGTACACACAATGCTATATAGTGTGGCTGAGCGGTGTACACACAGTGGCAGTAAACAATGCTATATAGTCTGGCTGAGCGGTGTACACACAGTGGCAGTACACACAATGCTATATAGTCTGGCTGAGCGGTGTACACTGAGTGGCAGTACACACAATGCTATATAGTCTGGCTGAGCCGTGTACACACAGTGGCAGTAAACAATGCTATATAGTCTGGCTGAGCGGTGTACACACAGTGGCAGTACACACAATGCTATATAGTCTGGCTGAGCGGTGTACACACAGTGGCAGTACACACAATGCTATATAGTCTGGCTGAGCGGTGTACACAGAGTGGCAGTACACACAATGCTATATAGTCTGGCTGAGCCGTGTACACAGAGTGGCAGTACACACAATGCTATATAGTCTGGCTGAGCGGTGTACACACAGTGGCAGTACACACAATGCTATATAGTCTGGCTGAGCGGTGTACACAGAGTGGCAGTACACACAATGCTATATAGTCTGGCTGAGCCGTGTACACACAGTGGCAGTAAACAATGCTATATAGTCTGGCTGAGCGGTGTACACACAGTGGCAGTACACACAATGCTATATAGTCTGGCTGAGCGGTGTTCACACAGTGGCAGTACACACAATGCTATATAGTCTGGCTGAGCGGTGTACACAGAGTGGCAGTACACACAATGCTATATAGTCTGGCTGAGCCGTGTACACACAGTGGCAGTAAACAATGCTATATAGTCTGGCTGAGCCGTGTACACACAGTGGCAGTAAACAATGCTATATAGTGTGGCTGAGCGGTGTACACAGAGTGGCAGTACACACAATGCTATATAGTCTGGCTGAGCCGTGTACACACAGTGGCAGTAAACAATGCTATATATAGCGTGGCTGAGCGAGGTACACAGTGGCAGTACACACAATGCTATATAGTGTGGCTGAGTGAGCGGTGTACTACTGTTCCCAGCAGTGACACACAATGACTGGAGGGACCCTGGCTAGCGTGGCTGGAGCGCGAACTACCCTGCCTGCCTACCCAAAGCTAAACCCACAGACAAATGGCGGAGATATGACGTGGTTCGGGTATTTATTTACCCGAACCACGTGACCGTTCGGCCAATCAGAGCGCGTTCGGGCCGAACCACGTGACCCGTTCGGCCAATCAGAGCGCGTTCGGGGTCCGAACCACGTGACCCGTTCGGCCAATCACAGCACTAGCCGAACGTTCGGGGAACGTTCGGCCATGCGGTCTTAGTTCGGCCATGTGACCGAACGGTTTGGCCGAGCACCATCAGGTGTTCGGCCGAACTCGAACATCACCCGAACAGGGTGATGTTCTGCAGAACCCGAACAGTGGCGAACACTGTTCGCCCAACACTAATCTTCCCTAGCCTTTTCCTAAACTCGGATCGCACTCGCTCTGACGGAAAGAGCAGTGTATCTTTCCTCTTGTATTCCCGTTTTCCGTTTGTCTCTCTTGTCTGATACGAACGCTTGCTGTAGGCTCGGTGAGGTAACCGTTAAGCAAGCGCTCGCGTTCTTTGTTTCGTGTTTGTCTGTCGGTGGCTAGTTAGGCGTGCTTGTCTCTGTTGCGCTTAACGTGTGGAGATCGCGCTGTAAACACGTTCGCTGTTGCGAATGAGTGCGGTGTTCACGTTTGTTATTTTCGTTATTTTCTCATTGTTGTTTGCTGTGCCTTTGCTACTCTTGTGTTCTGTTCTGATCTGTCTTGTGTCACTTCTGGCAATCACCTCTCTCGCGATCGCGTTCATACTTCGTTTCTGCGAATGTGTGTTCACCGTCGCTGGGTGGCGACTAGATTGGGGAACACACATTTAGTCTTTCTCTATGCTCTTCTCTTTAAGGGCTATCTAGCCCTACCTTGTGAGAATCCGCTCAGCTGCCTGCGCAGGCAGGCAGCCTTTTGACCATTGTTTAGGTTTGCTTGCTGCAAGACTCTGGAAAGGAGACCTTCTGTCAGTTGTGCAGCTTGTGTTGCTGAGGGATTTGCATACATTAGTCATGCAAATCCGTTACCTGCCTTCTTTTGATGACTGGCACTATAAAAGCATTCTGCTCCCAGAATGCTTTGCTGGACATTTCCCTTCCATGGTCTGTTCCTGATGGACACTGCTGGAGTGTCAGCCATTGCTATCTAGTATAGTTAATTCCTGGGGGTTGCTTTAGGCTCCCCTTCTAGCCCAGTCAGGTTGTATTATCTGTTTTGCCTGTTCCGTCTGTCTTGTGTTTGGATCGTACAAGCCCTAGCGTTAGCGGCTGTGGATCCTTCTGATTGAGTCTGGAGTGTAGGTTGAAACAGCGGTTGTTTCTGCCTACCTCATCTGTTCTGTCTGCCGTGTGTTTGGATCGCACTCGCCCTAGCGCTAGTGCTGGGGATCCTTCTGTTCTGTCTCCTGGGATCGCGCTAGCCACTTTTCGCTAGCGCTGGGGATCCTTCTGTTCTGTCTTCTGGGATCGCGCTAGCCACTTTTCGCTAGTGCTGGGGATCCTTCTGTTCTGTCTTCTGGGATCGCGCTAGCCACTTTTCGCTAGCGCTGGGGATCCTTCTGTTCTGCTACTCTGTCTCCTGGGATCGCGCTAGCTACTTTTCGCTAGCGCTGGGGATCCTTCTGTTCTGTCTTCTGGGATCGCGCTAGCCACTTTTTGCTAGCGCTGGGGATCCTTCTGTTCTGCTACTCTGTAACTGGATCGCGCTAGCCACTTTTCGCTAGTGCTGTGGATCCTATCTCTCGCTTGTCCCTGTTTTCGTGTGTCTGTCTTGTCTGATTCGAAACGCTTGCTGTAGGCTCGGTGAGGTAACCGTTAAGCAAGCGTTCTCTGTTTCGTGTTTGTCTGTCTTTGGTTAGTTAGGCGTGCTTGTCTCTGTTGTGCATAACACGCGGAGACCGCGCACGAACGCGTGCACTGTTGCGAATGAGTGCGGTGTTCGCGTTCAGCTAGCATTTGTTATTTTCTTTATCTTTCTCTTTGTATGATTTGCTGTGCCTTTGCTGCCTTTGTGCTCTGTCCTGCTCAGTCTTGTGTCGCTATTGGCAATCACCATTCTTGCGATTGCGTTTCCTACTTCGTTTCCGCCGTTGTGTGTTCGCCGTTGCTGGGTGGCGACTAATTTGGTGGGCACACATTGGTTCTGTCCTTTTTGCTCTGTTCCCTGTGGGCTATCCAGCCCTGCCTGATTGTACCTTGTCCCGGATCTGTACAATTCCCATGTGGCATCTGTGGCTGTGCAGCGGCTGTGTTCGCCTGCACTCCACAGCGCCATCTGCCGGTGGGAATTGCCCTCTGCGGGTGCATAGCACCTAGCCTGGGTGTCCGCAATAATACGCTTGTGGAGGAAATCCGCCGCGTCAGCGCACGTCTGGTGCGCTGACCACGGAGACGATTCCGCAATCGTTACAGAATGTCCGGCCAAACCAAAATTCCCAGGGCAGAGGGAACCTTCGATTTTGTTCAGATGTCATTGCCTGAGGCAAAGGCATATGTGGATCCTATTATAGGTAGGATCGCACACTACATTAAAGCAGTTAAAAAGTCTGTCCTCGTTCCTGACCCCAACCCATATGGAGATTACCTAGATACTGGGTTGTTTGAACCGCCATTTGCCTCATGGGAGATTGGGGCCTTGTTGGAAGAGTTTGATTTCGATTGGAAAGCCTTTTGCGATTTTTATATCGCAAAGAGCGCGGATGACCTGAATGATTGTCTCGACTCTATGTACCTTTTGATCGATTCTGATGAATGTGATGAGTGTGATGTGGATCTGGTGATTTATGTGTGGCAGACTATTTTGGACGAATTGCACACACACCAATCAATTATTTCCAATAAAGAGACACCATTGTCACATGATTATTCCTGTCTTTCTGGGGTAAAGCAAGTGAGTTTGGACACTGTGCGACCTGAAATGAATGGGTGTGCCTCGACTGTGGACACCTGCGTGAATTCTGATGGAGTTTCTCCCGTTTGTTTAGAGGTTAAATCTGTGCGATCTGATGCCGGTTTCTCAGATGTTCCTGTCGATTGTGATCGGCGTGTGTGTGTCAGGTTTGTCAATGATTTGTGTGATCCCTTGTCATGTAAAAACAGATCTTCTTCTCTCAGTACTACTTTAAGATCCTCCATCTATGATCTTGCTATGGGGAAAATTCCCAAACTATGCAGTTTCAAGAGTAAAATTAATATGATTCCTCATGTTGTTGTCACAACTTCCCCTAACATGGTTCAGTATGAATGCTCAGACCTAGTCAGGTGTGAATGGGAGCCCCCGTTCCAGAAAAAAACAGCTCGAAGCGTTGGCGTATGAATTGGAGAACGATGCAGAGTCGTTTTGTGAGTACTACATTGCCAGAAGTGAATCTGTCTTGAGAGCATGTATAAGTTATGCTTCCGCCTTAAGAGAAAAAAAAGGGGTGTGAATTTGACTTTGTGAGTCCGCTGATTTGTATGTGGAAAATGATTCTGAATGAATTACGTGTACGTCATTCAGGTGACGTTTGTAAAGGTACATTGTCAGCTGGCGTTTCTGAGATCCAGCAATCCAGCCTGGAGACCTCAGAATCCCTGTCTTTGGAGTGTTCAGTTTCGCAACCTAAAGCGATTGTGGATTTGCAAATTTTGCGTTCTGTCTCCTCGGATTCGACATCGTTAGCCGAGTCTAAGAATGAGACAGCACTTTGGTTTTGTGAACCTGATACTGAAGCACCTTTGCTCTGTCCAGAGAAGATGTCTCTGAGCCTGCCCTGTATCATGAATAAAGACATTATGTCCACTCGCATTGACATTTGCGAGTCTGATTCTGAAGTAAGTACTGACTCTCCACCCAGTAATCTGGATGAGCCAATATTACCTTGTTTAAAATCTCCTGCAGTGTCCCTAGAGGCTCGTCTAGGTATTGCAACCATTGTTACCTGTTTCTCTGCTATTTTGGAATTGCAGTCTGGTTTGACTGCTATGGAGGAATTTCCCTGCAGTGAAACGAAACTCAGAAAGCCAGAGTTAGTTTCACTAGATATTTCTGTGTATCCCTGTCCTGATGATGAAATTCAGTCTCAGTTTATGGTGGAACCTTCCCTGGGACATCTGCCCGGTTCACAAAATAAAGTTCAAGCCTTGCCCTGTAACATGGATAGTTCAGAATCCTTCTTAGGAAACTTGAAAAAGGATGTTCCTGAGGTCCTGTCTGACCTCCTGGAGATCTCCGAGTTCCTCCCAAAGGGTGCAGAACTTGTAGGAGACGTCTCCTGCCCCCCAAGTCCTTCTGAGGTGTTGCCCACTTCAGTAGGCATTGCTGCCTTGCTGGCTACCTTTTCAGCTCTGATGGAGCTTCACGCCTGTGTAGTCAATGATGATATTATTGTCACAGAAATTTCTGAATTTGTATCCGAGTCTTCTTTTGAAAGTCCAGTGCCTGTGACCTCCACTCATGATGTTTCTCTGCCCGGTACTGGTTTTGGTCTTGACGTGCCGGACTCTGAGGTTGGCAGTTCCCCGACATGTCCTGAGGTTTCTCCTGTGCTGGTGTACCCCAGTGTGCTCTGTGACCCAGAAAGCCCAAGTGTGCCTCGGTTACCAGCGTACTCAGATGCTTCCTCGGTGGAGACATGCTCTGATATGGCCTGCCTGCTTGCATGCCCAGAAGTGGTCCCTGAAAGTCTTGATCTTGATGGGTGTCCTCGTAATTTTGAATCCAGAATTGTCATTGGTTCCATGGGGGTTCTTGGTAATTCTCCATGTGAGCCTGGTGATTGTTCTACCCTCTTGGGATCTCTGTGGAGCTTCAAAAGGTTCTGGGAGATTCCGGGAGAGATTTTGCTTGGTACCCTGGATAAGATCAACGGTGGCTTTTGTGTTGTAAGAAACACTTCGAACAGGTGTTGTGGCAGGTTTGGTATTTTTGGACGCTCCTCGGAAGGTGGTGGGTATTGTCTGGAGGGTGTTGATGGCTTCTTCTCTGGCGTTCACAGTCCTGATGGGTGTTATACTGAGACTGGTAGTACTGGGCATGTTTCGGTGGCTTCTGTTTCCGATGAGGTCGGTTTCGGGTGGACTGACTCTGGAATTGGACCTTGTCGGGCTGCCCCGACCTTCATGAGTCTTCTGTTAGAGTGGTTTGGAGATATCAGTTTTGAGGGTCGTCTGGAATTCGACCCTAGGAGGGGGGGTACTGTGAGAATCCGCTCAGCTGCCTGCGCAGGCAGGCAGCCTTTTGACCATTGTTTAGGTTTGCTTGCTGCAGGACTCTGGAAAGGAGACCTTCTGTCAGTTGTGCAGCTTGTGTTGCTGAGGGATTTGCATACATTAGTCATGCAAATCCGTTACCTGCCTTCTTTTGATGACTGGCACTATAAAAGCATTCTGCTCCCAGAATGCTTTGCTGGACATTTCCCTTCCATGGTCTGTTCCTGATGGACACTGCTGGAGTGTCAGCCATTGCTATCTAGTATAGTTAATTCCTGGGGGTTGCTTTAGGCTCCCCTTCTAGCCCAGTCAGGTTGTATTATCTGTTTTGCCTGTTCCGTCTGTCTTGTGTTTGGATCGTACAAGCCCTAGCGTTAGCGGCTGTGGATCCTTCTGATTGAGTCTGGAGTGTAGGTTGAAACAGCGGTTGTTTCTGCCTACCTCATCTGTTCTGTCTGCCGTGTGTTTGGATCGCACTCGCCCTAGCGCTAGTGCTGGGGATCCTTCTGTTCTGTCTCCTGGGATCGCGCTAGCCACTTTTCGCTAGCGCTGGGGATCCTTCTGTTCTGTCTTCTGGGATCGCGCTAGCCACTTTTCGCTAGCGCTGGGGATCCTTCTGTTCTGTCTTCTGGGATCGCGCTAGCCACTTTTCGCTAGCGCTGGGGATCCTTCTGTTCTGCTACTCTGTCTCCTGGGATCGCGCTAGCTACTTTTCGCTAGCGCTGGGGATCCTTCTGTTCTGTCTTCTGGGATCACGCTAGCCACTTTTCGCTAGCGCTGGGGATCCTTCTGTTCTGCTACTCTGTAACTAGATCGCGCTAGCCACTTTTCGCTAGTGCTGTGGATCCTATCTCTCGCTTGTCCCTGTTTTCGTGTGTCTGTCTTGTCTGATTCAAAACGCTTGCTGTGGGCTCGGTGAGGTAACCGTTAAGCAAGCGTTCTCTGTTTCGTGTTTGTCTGTCTTTGGTTAGTTAGGCGTGCTTGTCTCTGTTGTGCGTAACACGCGGAGACCGCGCACGAACGCGTGCACTGTTGCGAATGAGTGCGGTGTTCGCGTTCAGCTAGCATTTGTTATTTCCTTTATCTTTCTCTTTGTATGATTTGCTGTGCCTTTGCTACCCTTGTGCTCTGTCCTGCTCAGTCTTGTGTCGCTATTGGCAATCACCATTCTTGCGATTGCGTTTCCTACTTCGTTTCCGCCGTTGTGTGTTCGCCGTCGCTGGGTGGCGACTAGTTTGGTGGGCACACATTGGTTCTGTCCTTTTTTCTCTGTTCCCTGTGGGCTATTCAGCCCTGCCTGATTGTACCTTGTCCCGGATCTGTACAATTCCCATTTGGCATCTGTGGCTGTGCAGCGGCTGTGTTCGCCTGCACTCCACAGCGCCATCTGCCGGTGGGAATTGCCCTCTGCGGGTGCATAGCATCTAGCCTGGGTGTCCGCAATAATACGCTTGTGGAGGAAATCCGCCGCGTCAGCGCACGTCTGGTGCGCTGACCACGGAGACGATTACGCAATCGTTACATACCTGGTTGAAATTCGGACACTTATCATCTGGCGTCTGTGGCAGCGCCGAGACCTTGCTCCTCTGCGCTCCACAGCTCCACCTGCCGGTGAGAATTTCCCTCTACTGGTGCTTGCACCAAAGCTGGGTTCCCCCCTTCATACGCTTGTGGATGATTTCCGCTGTGTCGGCGCATGCTTTGTGCACTGACCACGGAGATTATTCCGCAATCGTTACACCAGGTCAACTGCTTGGAGGGCAGCTATGCTCACCACTATTCCACCCACACTACAGGCTGAAGTCAGCCTAGCTGGCCTGGGAAGGATGAAAAGCTAGGTGGCCATGCAACCATTCCTGCTAACCTAAAGCTTAATTGTGTCTTTCACAACACATTGGCTTAAGACTTTACCAAATCCAATGCTCCAATATGGGGAAGCTTCTCTGTTTGCAGTTTTTTTTTTTTTAAGTGTGGTGTCACAGTTCACTAATCTCTTCAACTACAAGAAAGGCCCAGGAGTAGTCTTAGCTAATATGTACGTTACGGCAGGGCCCTTATTACACTTTCTCTTACAGGGCAATGGAAACCGTTTTGCCCATGCGATAAAGCAAGGTGCAAAAATGAATTCATGCCTAGCAGAGGATGGTTTCGATCCATCAACTTCTGGGTTATGGGCCCAGCACACTTGTGCTGCGCCACTCTGCAGTCTGCTTGCATTTGTATCCAACCTTCAAGTTTAAGAAGGGTACATTAGTTGAAATAGTTACACTACAATCTATGTTACAGCAAGAACCTAATGACACTTTCTTTTAAGGGGCTATGGCCGCCATAGCCCCTTAAGAGAGTGTCATTAGGGCTTTGCTGATTCCTGGCCAATGTATGGGAGTTGGCTTTTGACATCCTACAAATCCCTAAGCAAGCTCATTTTTCTCTTGGATATATCATAATGGTACATGCTAGGCTGGCTTCAGCATGTAGCATTGTAGTGTGTTGTGTTGGTGGTGTAATGGTTAGGATAGCAGCCTACCAAGTGGTAGTCCTGGGTTCGACTCCTGGCCAATGTATGTGAGTTGGCTTTTGACATCCTAAAAATCCCTAAGCAAGCTCTTTTTTCTCTTGGATGTATCATAATGGTACATGCTAGGCTGGCTTCAGCATGTAGTGTTGGTGGTGGTATAGTGGTGAGGAGAGCTGCCTACCAAGCACTAGACCTGGATTTGATTCCCCGCCAATGCATGTGAGCTGGCTTTTGAAATCCCACAATTCCCTGGAAGACAAGACCCTCCTTGGAGGAGAGGCAGAGAAGTAGAATTACACTTCCTGATGTTGTAAAGCAGTGTAGTCCTGCAATTGAACATTCAATGAGATTTCTGACCTTAAAACACTGCTTTGTGTCAAATCCAGATTTTTTTTCCGGGACTTTTGAGGTCTATTCCACTCAACTATTTCTCCCTCCAGGTATTAGACCCCTTGAAACATCTTTTCCATCACTTTGGTGATCTTTCAAATTTTTCAAGTTCGCCTCCTCCATTGACATCTATTGCGGTTCGCGAAAGTTTGCACAAACCGAAATTTCGCGGTAGGTTTGCTAACCTAAAATCAGAGGTTCGGTGTAATGATCCGCTCAGCTGGCTGCGCAGGCAGGCAGGCAGCTGTTTGACCATTCCTCAAGTCTGTGGGCTGCAGGTCTCTGGAAGAGAGACCTGTCTTTGCTTTGCAGGTTTCAGACTTGTTCTGCTGCTGAGGAATTTGCATACATTTGTTATGCAAATCGCCTACCTGCCTCCTTTGAAGGCTGGCAGTATAAAAGCCATGTTCTCCCACAATCCTTTGCTGGTCATGATAATTTGTTAATACACTCCTGGAGTGTCAGCCTTGCTATTGTTTGCTAAAGATTATCTTAGAGTAATTCCTGGGGACTGCACTAGGCAATCCTTCTAGTGCAGTCAGGTTGTATTATCTGTATTGCCTGTTTGTCTTGTCCTTGCGATTGCATTGTCGCCAGCGGTAGGCGATAGTGAATCGTTTGGTCCTGTGCCTGGATCGCATTTGCCCTAGCGGTAGCGGCAGTGGCTCTCTCTAATCTATGTCTTGGAGTTTTACCGTAGCTGCGGGTGCTACTGGCTACTCCTTCTATCTGTCTTGCCGTGTGGATCGCACTCGCTCTGGCGGAAAGAGCAGTGGATCCTGCTAGGCCTATTCCTGTACTCGGATCACACTTGCTCTGGCGGAAAGAGCAGTTGATCCTGCTACTCTGTTTCTGTACTTGGATCACACTTGCTCTGGCGGAAAGAGCAGTGGATCCTGCAAACTCTGTTTCAGTACTTGGATCACACTCGCTCTGGCGGAAAGAGCAGTGGATCCTTCCTGTCCTATCCCTGAATCCGGATCGCACTCGCTCTGACAGAAGAGCGGTGGATCTTATCTAACCTATTCCTGTTTTCCGTTTGTTTGTCTGTCTGGAGCAAACGCTTGTGGTTATCTGCGGTAATGCAGCCGTTAGCAAGCGTTCCTGTTATTTGTTCATTTGTGTTGAGTCGTTAGTCAGGGTGGTGTGTTTGTCTCTGTTGCGCTTAACGTGCGGAGACCGCGCCGTAAACACATTCGCTGTTGTGAATGAGTGTGGTGTTCGCGTTTAGCTAGCGTTTGTTATTTTCTGCACCTTCTGATTGTTGTTTGCTGTGCCTTTGCTACTCTCGTGTTCTGTCCTGCTCGGCCTTGTGTCACTATTTGGCAATCGCCATTCTTGCGATTGCGTTCTCGCTTTGTTTCTGCGGATGTGTGTTCACCGTTGCCGGGTGACGACTAGATTGGGGAACACGCATTTGGTCTATCTCTGTGCTCTCTCTCTCTTTAAGGGCTATCTTGCTTCCCATCGTACAATTCCTATCTGGCATCTGTGGCTGTGCAGAGGGTCTGTTCCTCTGCACTCCACGGCTCCATCTGCTGGCGGGAATTCCCCTCTACAGGTGCATAGCACCATTGCTGGGTTCTCTCAGATTATACGCTTGTGGAGGATTTCTGCAGTGTCAGCGCGCATCCTGTGCGCTGAACACGGGAATAATTCCACAATCGTTACATTCGGGCCATCTCTAAGCCCTAGTGATGTTACAATAGAATATACATACAGTAGGCACATAGTATACATACAGTAGCCGTATACATTGCACACACCATATGAAAGTGGAGAAGGACCAGAGGGGTGGTCTGATTGCTATGTGAGCGAAGCAGCCACGTATACTGCAGTGTTTAACTGCTCTGCAGCGATGTCAGATGCCCACGGTATGTCCTTGAAGAGAGAGAACAAAGATAAAGAGAGGAGAGAGAAAGAAGAGAGAGGAGAGAGAGAGAGAGAGAGAGAGAGAGAGAGAGAGAAAGAGAAAAAAGAGCGGGTGAGTGAGAGAGAGAGAGAGAGAGAGAGAGAGAGAGAGAGAGATACGGGAGAGGGGG
>NC_090649.1:5722643-5776772 GCF_040937935.1 Hyperolius riggenbachi | reverse complement strand
TTATTTATTATATATTTATTGTATTTATAAAGCGCCATCATATTAAGCAGCACTGGCATGGGGACTTTTTCTCAAGGTACAGGTAAGTATTTCTGGCTACTTAAGATTAATAAAGGACTTTTTTCACTGTTGTGTTTTTATTTCATTTCACTCTTTTTGGAAATGGGTAAGAGGTACTTTGTACCCCTATACTCATTTTCCCTGGGAGGGGGGTGGGCATCTGGGGGTCCCCTTCTTAAAGGGGATTTAGACTTGAAGCTATCCCCATTAAAACAGTGTATGGCCAGTGCAGGAGAGCTCTGGGGCCCAAGTGAATCATTCCACCAGAAACTCTTGATGAAAAGAAAAAATGAAGGAGGGGCTGGAGAGGGATATCTCTGCCCCACACCCACCACCCATATACATCCAAAATATATTAATTTATATAAAAGATCAGCAGCCCTCATTTCAAAATGGTATATCATTAACCACCAAAAAGAAGCGAAAGAAACAGGGAGTGTTGGCTAACCTTGGCACTCCAGCTGTGGTGGAACTACAAGTCCCATGAGGCATTGCCAATACACTGACAGCTCTAAGCATAACTCGGGGAGGCAGAGGCATGATGGGATTTGTAGTTTTGTCACAGCTGGAGTGCCAAGGTTAGCCATCACTGCCTTAGGGGATGAACAGGAAAGAGCAGTGAGGTCTCTTTCCAGCATATCTTGTTCCATCTTTTGTGGTTACAATGAATGTTAAGCAATATCAGACTGGAGTGCCTAATCCGGGGAGGCCTCTTGTTCCAAATGAACTGGTTACAGCACTTCCTAAGGTCCTGGAAGTGTTCAGCAGGGGGTATGACAGGCAAGGCCTGGTATAAATATAGCAACCTAGGGAGTACATGCATTTTTAATATGTTTATGCTACCCAACTAGGAGATATGAGGCTGATCCCATTGCTGCAGATTAGGCTTGATGGTTTGTACTATGAAGGGAAAATGTATTCTCATTTTTTTATGCAAATGTTTTATTTGGGTAACAATGGGGGAGTGTGGGAGGTAAGTGGATCATTTTAATAGTGTGTGCAGGTCTGTTTATTTTAAAAAAAAATGTATGTAGGTGTATTTTACTATTTGGCCACAAGATGTCCTAACACATTAGCTTCCCGAGTGCACTATTAGGCCATGGCCTAGAGCACCAAAGGAACAGGGGTGGGTGGGCAGGAGGCTATACTAGGGGGAAGGGTAACTTGGCCTATATGGAAAAGGAAGGGGTGGGGTAGAGTCACCTGGCTTCCTATACTAGAGGGAAGGGGTAATCAGGATACCTAAACTGAAGGGGAGAAGGGTCATCTGGCTAGCTATACTGAAGGAAAGGGCCAATGGGGTACCTATACTGGAGGGGAGAAGGGTCATCTGGCTAGCTATACTGAAGGCAAGGGCCAATAGGGTACCTATACTGGAGGGGGTCATCTGGCTAGCTATACTGAAGGAAAGGGCCAATGGGGTACCTATACTGGAGGGGAGAAGGGTCATCTGGCTAGCTATACTGAAGGCAAGGGCCAATGGGGTACCTATACTGGAGGGGGTCATCTGGCTAGCTATACTGAAGGAAAGGGCCAATGGGGTACCTATACTGGAGGGGAGAAGGGTCATCTGGCTAGCTATACTGAAGACAAGGGCCAATGGGGTACCTATACTGGAGGGGGTGATCTGGCTAGCTATACTGAAGGAAAGGGCCAATGGGGTACCTATACTGGAGGGGGGGGGTCATCTAGCTATCAATACTAAAGGGGGGCAACTGCTGACAATGGACTTGGGTGGTAAAGAGTAGAAATCCGGCCCGGTCTATGCACCTGGGAAAAGCCTTCCCGCGGGTTCATAGATATACTGGCCTAAAAGTGGTTAATGCAGTATTCTGACATTTACATTAGAGGGCAGAATTCTGCTGCAGAATGGCATTTTGTCCACTTCAAAAAATATATATATTATTTTTCTTTGAAGTATTCAAAATCCATTTTTTAAAAACTGCAAGGTCTTTTTGGATTTTTTTTTTTGATCAATTCTTCCCACTATTCTCCTGAAGGTGTTTTGTAGAATACCATTCAGAGATAAAAATGACTAGGCAGAATTCAGATTCAGTTGGATTTGGAAACTGGCGATTCTGACCAACCCTACCCCTTGCTTTCTGTGACTCAGGTCACAGTGGGATGTTGCGGTTTAATGCGATCTTAACCACTTTACCCCTGGCGGTATGAATTTCTCCGTCCCTTTTTCCATCCTTTCACCCCCAGGGATGGAGAAATCTGTACCTTCCGCGCTACCGCCGCTGTCCATGCTCCCGCCGCTCATGCGCGTGCACCCGCCGCTCGTGCACACCGCCGTTCGCTCGCCTGGAGATCAATGAACGGGAAAATCCATTCCCGTTCATTGATCTAAGCCTCCGCAATGATCCGCCGCTTCTATTAGAAACAGCGCGATCATTGTGATTCTCCCAGCCTCCTACTGCTTCCTGTAAGCATCCTTCCGGACACTTACAGGTCGCATGTAAACAGACTCACTGTGGCCATCTTGTGGCCAAATAGTAAACTACTCCCTAAAGTGTTTTACACATACAATTACATTGGATTACACAATAAATTAACTCATTACCTCCCACACTCCCCAATTTTTTTTTGTAATTTAAAAAAACAAAACAAAAATACAATAAAACAAACATAAATAGTTACCTTAGGGACTGAACTTTTTAAATATTTATGTCAAGAGGGTATAGCACTGTTACTTTATAAACTGTGGGCTTGTAATTGGGGATGGACGCAAAACTGAAAAAAATGCACCTTTATTTCCAAATAAAATATTGGCGCCAAACATTGTGATAGGGGCATAACTTAAATGGTTTTATAACCGGGACAAATGGGCAAATACATTTCATGGGTTTTAATTACAGTAGCATGCATTATGTAAAAACTATAATGGCCGAAAACTCAAAATAATATTTTTTCCCACATTTTTTCCTATTTTCTCATTAAAACACATTTAGAATAAAATAATTCTTGGCATAATGTCCCACCTAAAGAAAGCCTATTTGGTGGCGAAAAAAACAAGATATAGTTAATTTAATTGCGATAAGTAATAATAAAGTTATAGACAAATGAATGGAAGGAGCGCTGAAAGGTGAAAATTGCTCTGGTGTTCAAGGGGTAAAACCCCTCAGTGGTGAAGTGGTTAAAGTCGCAAAGTGTCTGTGTTCAGAGTGATATGTTTCAACGTGACGCTAACGTCGCACTGTGACCGCCCCATAGGATTATCATTGCAGTGCGGTAAGCAGGGGCATTCAGGGCCGGATTTCTTCTTTTTGGCACCCAAGGCCCGCTGTCACCATCCCCCCCCCCCCCCCTCCCCAACAGCATCCTTACCAACCACACACACAAACTTTTTTTCCCCAGCAAACTCAAAACTTTAACTGAAGCTACTGTAGAAATCATCTTACACCCCACCGTTTCAGTACTGGGTCCCTCTCTGGTCAAATGGGTTTCTGCAGTGTTCGAGCTTGGCTGTAGGCGAGTGTGTCCTTACTGGGCATGTACAAGTAAAGTTGGCGCATTTTCAGTAGAACTAAGGCACTTGTATATTGCTTTTTTCCTCCATGCACAAGCATTTTACTGAGCATATGCAAACTTTATTTGCACGTGCCCAGTACAGATACGCTTGGCCACAGTCCTGCTTGCACACTGAAGAAACCTATTGGACCAGAAAGGGTCCCAGCACTGC
Organism: Hyperolius riggenbachi; assembly: GCF_040937935.1. NCBI lineage: Eukaryota > Metazoa > Chordata > Amphibia > Anura > Hyperoliidae > Hyperolius > Hyperolius riggenbachi. Next base: position 5,773,027 of record NC_090649.1, on the reverse strand, counting down.
AACTGTGTATGTGTGTGTGTGCATGTGTATGGAAGAAGGCAGTTATAACTGAGGAAGGTCAACTAGAGGAGCTGTATGCATGCAGAGGGACAGAACTATTGCCTGGTACACACAATAAGATTTTCTGGCAGATTTCTTGTCAGATTGATTATTTCCAATATGTCCAATATGATTTCTGATCGATTTTTCGTTTACTTCTATGGAACATCGATCGGAAATCAGATTGGACATGTTGGAAATAATCGATCTGACAGTACATCTGCCAGAAAATCTCATTGTGCGTACCAGGCATAAGGGACAGAAAGGCTGGTGTAAGGTAGGTAAGGGGCAGTTAAAACTGAAGAGGTCATGGTGAGGAGAGATCAGTCAGGCTGGGGTGAGGTAAGAAAGGATAAAGAAGATAGAGAAGGGCAGTCAGAACTGAGGGGGTGTTCAGGGTAAATAATCAGCCAGGGTAGGGGTTGGTAACAATTGAAGGGCTAGCCAGGACCCGTTTCCATAGGGGCAAACAGCCCCCAGCATGTGCACCCCCCACCTATAGAAGCGCCACAGCTTCCAGTTTGCCCCTCCATAGAAGCACTACAGTTCCCAGCATACTCCAGCACTACAGTTCCCAGAGGCACCACAGCTTCCAGCATTCCCCTTTATATAGTATTGGGGTGTCCCCAGGGCCCAAGAGCTTGCTGCCGACCCCAACCCCCCAAAGTGTATAGTGACCTGGCGGCATGTACATTACTCATGTGCACCTGGGTCATGGAGATAAAGCATCTGCACGGATGAAGACGGAGGCACCCAGAGGAGTACGTCAGAGGGACAGATGAGGGCACTCCACTGCGAATATTCTGCAAAGGCGTCACTCATGAACGACTATACACAGAGGGAAGAGGGGCATGCTAGGAGCTGTAGTGCCTCTATAAAGGTGAGTATGCTGGGAGCAGTACTGCCTCTATAGACGTGGGCATGCTAGGAGCTGTAGTGACTCTATGGAGGGTGCCAGCCTCTATATAGGTGAGCATTCTGGGAGCTGTAGTGCCTCTATATAGGTGGGCAAGCTGGGAGCTGTAGTGCCTCTATGGAGGGTGCCAGCCTCTATATAGGTGAGCATTCTGGGAGCTGTAGTGCCTCTATGGTGGGTGGAGGGAACAAAGGGGTCACCATCTAATGCTGCTTCCTGGTGGGAGTTCAGGACCAGGTACTTACACAGGCTTGAAGTCAATCTGCAGCAGAAGGCACACGATCCTTCAGCTTTCTGATCTCCTGCTTCAGCTTCTCCCCACGTGCAGTTAGGGTAATTTCAGCACTCTCTCCCTCCCCCGTGCTTGCCTGTCGGGACTCAAAGGAGGGAGGGGGGAGTGTGGCCTTCCTGGTGAGTGCTGATGTGCACAGAGGTCTGTCTCCTTCTCTGCCTGCGCCCTGGGGTTTCTGACTTGTCCTATGTCTGCCCCAGCGGCGTGGTGAGACTTCCGTGCAGCACTTGTTCCTCTATGCTGCCGCTGCCTGCTCTGATCAGATGATCCGCTGCTAACTTCCCCGGCGTTCCGCATTAACCGCCTGCTGCACACACACTCAGCATGCTGCAAGGTGCAAAACAATGCAGGCGGCTGCATAAAGGAGAGGTGACAGGTAGATACAAGTGTCTCCGAGTCCCCAGTCGCCCCAAGAATTCCCCGCCCTAGGAACCGGCCTTGGAGGCCTGCCCAGAAATCCGGCCCTGGGGGCATTGCTAGGATCCCAAGAGATTCTGGGCACTTTTGGTTACTCCAGCTGGAAAATGGGTGTGGCCACAAATCAGAATGTGGGTGTGGTCATGAGTGGGGCCACATTTACATGAACATAACAGTGCTATAAGTGGGCCTGCCCAGCAAAATGGTGGCTGAAACCTCCTCTCCATTAATGCAAGGTTATCTGGCAGTTCCCCCATAGCATTCCCCCTGACCGTCTAGTGGGCCCCCTGCCATGTTCCCACTGGCCTTCCATTGAAGCACCACAACTCCCAACATGCCCCCATAGAAGAACCACAGCTCCCTACATGCCCCCATAAAGGCACCACAGCACTCAGTATGCCTGCATAGAGGCACTACAGCACCCAGCATACCCCAGATTGGTGCACCACAGCTCCCAGCATGCCCACCATTAAAGGAAAACTTAAGTCAACTATAAAAAATGAGATTTACTCACCCGGGGCTCCCCTCAGCCCCCAGCAGCCGATCGGTGCCCTCGCAGCCCCACTCAGATGCTCCTGCACCCGCCGGCGAACACTTCCGGTTTGGCCGTCACCGGCCGACAGTCATGGGAACGCGAGTGATTCTTCGCGTTTCCAGCCTGTATATCGCCCCCTATGCTGCTATTGCGACCAGCTGGCCTCAATAGCAGCATAGGGGGCGATATACAGGCTGGGAACGCGAAGAATCACTCGCATTCCCATGCCTGTCGGCCGGTGACGGCCAAACCGGAAGTGTTCGCCGGCGGGTCCAGAAGCATTGGACCGGAGCTGCGAGGGCACCGATCGGCTGCTGGGGGCTGAGGGGAGCCCCGGGTGAGTAAATCTCATTTTTTATAGTTGCCTTAAGTTCTCCTTTAAGGAACTACAGCTGATTCTGCTTGTGGGACATCCAGGGCACCCCAGAAATGATTCAGGGCACGTGCCACCGATCGTTGGGGCAACGCCCCTGGCGGTAAGCTGCGTTGTAAGACTTTATAATGCATCTCCGCAACGTGGCACTGTGAATGCGACCTGACTCCTGCTGTTACACCTTCCAGCTTGTTACTCAAACACCTGTGGAGGCAGTTCTGAGGTCAGATCATACCCAAATTGCTGGTAAATGGAACGCTGCCTCATTTGCCATGGAAGTACCTTGTATGCAGCCACTTACGCTGGGCAGGGGAACATGTTTTTGTTAAGCACTTGTCGTCACAGCACTTGTCACCATTGTTGTTACAGTCCCAATCATCAGAGCAAGGTTCTTTTGCACAGGTCAGCAAACTGCTGGAATCTTGACAAAATCCTATATTCCAACCTGTAAAGAGATACGCATTTCTCATTATTTGATGCTTAGTATGTTTTTATTTTTTATTTTTATATATTGAAGGGAAGGGTAAAAAAAATGGAGCAAGGGTCAGGAAAACCCAGAGAGCCTGAGGCTCAGTATCTGTGCTGATGAAGTATGCATAGTGTGGTCAGGAAGACCCAGAGAGCGTGAGGCTCAGTTAGGGTTGCCAGGTCGGCTGATGGAGAAAACCGGACAGGGGGTGGAGTTAGGGGCGGAGTCAGAAGCGCACTTTTATGTAGAGTGGGGCTAAGCAATGGGCTTTTTAAAAAATGTTTTTTACAGAATTTATATCGCACTGACATCTTCTGCAGCACACTACAGAGTACATAGCCATGTCACTAACTGTCCTCACCAGTACATGCACATAAGAGACCACTTTTCACCAGTAAATGCGCATAATAAGAGACCGCTTTTCACCAGTAAATGCACATAATAAGAGACAGCTTTTCACCAGTAAATGCACATAAGAGACAGCTTTTCACCACTAAATGCACATAAGAGACAGCTTTTCACCACTAAATGCACATAAGAGACATCTTTTCACCACTAAATGCACATAAGAGACATCTTTTCACCACTAAATGCACATAAGAGACATCTTTTCACCACTAAATGCACATAAGAGACAGCTTTTCACCAGTAAATGCACATAAGAGACAGCTTTTCACCAGTAAATGCACATAATAAGAGACAGCTTTTCACCAGTAACTGCACATAATGACAAACAGCCAGTTGTCCCCAGTATATGTACCCAGGGATATATGTGCCCAGTATATGTAGCCAGAGGTATATGTCCCCAGTATATGTAGGCAGGGGAATATGTCCCCAGTATATATAGCCAGCGGTATATGGGCTCAGTATATGTAGCCAGGGTGTATATGGGCCCAGTATATGTAGCCAGGGTGTATATGGGCCCAGTATATGTAGCCAGGGTGTATATGGGCCCAGTATATGTAGCCAGGGTGTATATGGGCCCAGTATATGTAGCCAGGGTGTATATGGGCCCAGTATATGTAGTCAGGGGGTATATATGCCCAGTATATGTAGCCAGGGTGTATATGGGCCCAGTATATGTAGCCAGGGTGTATATGGGCCCAGTATATTTAGCCAGGGTGTATATGGGCCCAGTATATGTAGCCAGGGTGTATATGGGCCCAGTATATGTAGCCAGGGTGTATATGGGCCCAGTATATGTAGCCAGGGTGTATATGGGCCCAGTATATGTAGCCAGGGTGTATATGGGCCCAGTATATGTAGCCAGGGTGTATATGGGCCCAGTATATGTAGGCAGGTGTGTGTCCCCCCCCCCCCCCCAGGAGGGAAGCAGTCAGCGCAGAGAAGAGGGAGAGCGGTGAAGAAGGGGGCCATCTCCCCCCCTTCGCTCACCTTAGGGTCCTCTCCCTGCCTCGCTGTCTCCTCCGATCGGTGTGTGCGGTGGCTGGCAGAGGGGCGGAACTTACCTTCCGTGTCTCCTCCGTCTGGTGACTGGTCTCGTCGCAGGCGCCGCGCGGGATGAGTTGCCACTACTCTGGTCTGATGCAGACCAGAGCAGCGGCTGTGGCACCAGAACTTCCGGCCGGCGCATGGAGCGACACGGAAGGTAAGTCCCGCCCGCTGCCAAGCGCCACCGCCAGTCAGCCACACACAGATCGGAGGAGACAGCGAGGGATGGAAAGCATCTAAGGTGAGAGAAGGGGGGGAGATGGCCCCCTTCTCCGCCGCTGCCCACCGCTTTCCCTCCACTGCGCTGCTCTCCTCCTGCTACAGGCGGCTGTCAATACTGACAGCCGCCGGAAAAGGCATAAAACCGGACATCTTAATTGTCCGGTTTAGCATGCCTTTTTGCACCGGACACAGCGGCCAAAAACCGGACTGTCCGGTCTAAAACCGGACACCTGGCAACCCTAGGCTCAGTATCTGTGCTGATGAAGTATGCATAGTGTGGTCAGGAAGACCCAGAGAGCGTGAGGCTCAGTATCTGTGCTGATGAAGTATGCATAGTGTGGTCAGGAAGACCCAGAGAGCGTGAGGCTCAGTATCTGTGCTGATGAAGTATGCAAAGTGTGGTCAGGAAGACCCAGAGAGCCTGAGGCTCAGTATCTGTGCTGATGAAGTATGCATAGTGTGGTCAGGAAGACCCAGAGAGCGTGAGGCTCAGTATCTGTGCTGATGAAGTATGCATAGTGTGGTCAGGAAGACCCAGAGAGCCTGAGGCTCAGTATCTGTGCTGATGAAGTATGCATAGTGTGATCATGATGCGTGCATAGCTTACCTGCTACCGTCAAACCTGACCCAAACTTATGTAATAAAGAACCACCAGGACTGCTTGCTGACGATGGAATAAAAAGGCCAAAGCAGCCCTTCTTTATTTTAAAATAAATTTAACAATTAAATAAAACCGGACATATAAAGATCAATTTTAAAGGGCAAGGGCTCCGGGGCACCGATAAACCTTGAAGGGCATGCAACCTGTCAAAAACAGGCCCCCGCCGCAGACACCGGCTCAGGGACGGCCGCATGCCCCATTTTCAAATCGTACTCTTAGAAGACGCCCTTTTACCTCTGAACCAGGCAAGTAATTGCCCTACCACCGATCTCTTCATGACCAACCTCCGGAGCCCTAGACCCCGCCACCCCACACGAGCGAGAAACCTCACGCTCGTGAGGCCCACAAAAACAATGCTCTCCTGACGCCCTCGCTCAAAGCCAACGCCCACAGGTCGGTCCCGATGGCGTTGAGGTGGACTCCATCCCGACGCAAAAACAGATCCGTGTCGGACTCTAGCTCCACATGACGCACGGCTACTCCCCCATTCCTGATAACAAAACTAGACACTTCTCTATTAAGCTTCTTTCTGGCCCTGTTCACCCGGTCTACCGACCTAGCCAACCTCCATGATCTTCTTGCTACCATCTCAGACCATACTATCACTGTGGCCGTGAAGTCTGATCTAATCCTCATGAAGTCGAATTTGATGTCCCTTATGATCTGCCTCGTAGAGCGGGAGGCCAGATCGTTACCTCCCACGTGCAGAACCAGCACGTCCGGAGCCCGATCCCATCTCACAAAACGATGAAGCTCAGGTAAGACTCTGTCCCATGTCATTCCTGGCACTCCAATCCACCGTAAGCAGGCCTGGGATCTCGAAATGCCCAACTGACGCCCGTCCGGACGCACCTGAGCTCTTCTTGCACCCCAGGCCACGTAGGAGTGACCGAGGATCCACACCAGACGCGGAGGACCATCTGTAGAGACATAAACAAAACAGAGCACAACAAACACCCCTCCACCACAAATAATAACAGTATACAAGACATTCTAAACTAAGTGAGGTCTCACATAAGAACAAAACCGTGCCGATTCCCATCTGCCAATCCTTTTTATCAGGCTGTTATCCAGACCCCATCGGGCGGCTTCTGTGGCCGCTCCGATTCTGAAGGAATGAGACGCATACTCCAATGGGGGAACCCCCACTAGCGACAGACCCTTCCGAAAAATGGCCACAAACTGGAATTTAGTTAGAGGCGTTCCATTCTGATGACACAGAAAGGATGGTATCCCCCGGGGGCGCAATCCCTTAAAAACGGATACAACCCGAACTGGGCAAACCGGCGACCCCGCTACCTTAAACAAGGTAATCGGCCTGCCCTTTCCGGCTTGATCCGTCTTTGAACGCCGCAAAAAAAATCTCCACGGACCGTTCCGCTAAGATAACGTCCCCTTCCAAAATTCCCGCCGGATTCGCCTTGCTGGGGCTGACCAACTTGCTTATTCGAAAGGCTCCGAAAAACGCTAACCCAAATGCAGCACTAAACAAGGCCACCTCGAAATCTGACGTACAAATCGCCGGCAACTTACCCACCAGCAAAGTGAGCAACTCAAAAGTAACTGGGCGGCGGCTATCCCGCTTAGACGGGCCTGCCCTAAAACCCCTCAATGCTAACCTCACCCTGAAGTCTTTGGTAATGTCAGCCTCCCCCCGCATCTTGAACCAAAAAGAAAGTGCAGCCATTTTTTTACTCATAGCCGAGGGTGAGATCCCCGCCGCACCATTGACTGCTATAAAATGAAATAACTGACACAACCTGTCTCCTGAAAGGTGTGAAGCTCCCGTCTGAGCTGACAGTTCGCTCCACTGCTCCCAGACCGATGAATAAGCTGACCATGTCCCCTTGGACAAAGCCCTGGACATCCATTCCTCTATCTCGCGAAGGGAACCTCCCATAATTCCTCCGGGCAGGGAATCCCGAACTGCTCTGCTCCAGGGGCGAGGCTGCGAAATCGTTGCCACTGAAAGCGAGAGAGCCCGTCAGCAATAACGTTTTCGACTCCCGGTAAATGCGCTGCATGCATGAACATATTAAGTTGCAAGCAAACTAAAACCAAGTGCCGCAATAACCGCACTACCGGGGGGGAGGACGCAGAGATTTGATTGATGGCTGTTACCACTCCCAAATTGTCGCAATTAAAGCGAATACGCTTATTGCGCAAGAACGGGCCCCACAGAATGACCACTACCACGATCGGGAACAGCTCCAAAAGCAGAAGGTTCTTCGTAAAACCTGCCTGCTTCCAGCTTTCCGGCCACGCCGCTGCGCTCCACCTTCCACCGAAATATGCACCGTAGCCATGCGCCCCGGACGCGTCGGTAAACAGCTCTAAATCATGGTTCAGAACACTGTCTTCCATCCAGACCGAACGCCCATTGAAATTTGCAAGAAAACTCAGCCATATCCTCAAATCCTCCTTGTGCTCGCCACACAGCCGTACGTGGTGATTCGGTGACATCACCCCGGCCGTCGCCATAGCCAATCGCCTGCAAAAAATCCTTCCAATGGGAATAATCCTGCAAGCAAAATTTAATTTGCCCAGCAGTGATTGAAGAGAACGAAGCGTGACCTTTTTGTGACTTAAAACCTCACGTATGGTTGCCAGTAAATCCGCGACTTTGTCCTCTGGCAATCTACATTCCATTGCCACGGAGTCAATCGTGATGCCCAAGAATTTGATGACTGTCTGAGGGCCCTCAGTTTTTTCCTCAGCCAGAGGGACTCCGAAGTCTGCACAAATCTGTCGCATAGTAGCCAGCAAATAAGCACATTCCGAGGAGTCCCCCGGGCCCAGGAACAGAAAATCATCCAAATAGTGGATCACTGAATGGATACCTGAAACCTCTTTAATTACCCATTCTATGAAAGAACTAAATTTTTCAAAATATATGCAAGATATCGAGCAACCCATTGGCAAACAGCAATCAATATAGTAACCTCCTTCCCAAAAACATCCGAGCAGGTGAAAACTATCTCTATGGATGGGAAGCAAACGGAAAGCCGACTCAATGTCGGTCTTTGCGAGCAGCGCCCCCCGTCCCATGCGCCTCACCCATCGAATCGCCACGTCGAAGGATGTGTAAGCCACGGATGCCTCCTCCTGCTCGATTCCATCATTCACCGACAATCCCTTTGGATGTGACAGATGATGAATCAAACGGAAGGAGTTCGGTTCTCTTTTGGGAACAATGCCTAACGGGGACACAACCAAGTTCTCTAGTGGAGGGGAGGAAAAGGGGCCGACCATCCGACCCAAACGCACTTCCTTCCGAAGTTTGTCTGAAACTACCTCAGGCTGTGACCCTACGGATTTTAAGTTTCGATGCGGGGGAGGGGAACAAACTGCCCCTGAGGAAGGGATATTAAAACCTACTGCGAAACCGCGGCGAAGGAAACCTGCCGCCTCGACATCCGGATACTTACTTAGGTACCGCTCCATCCTTGTGACTTTCACTGGGGTCATCCCTCTTAGCGGAAGACTCCCCTCCCCTACCCTTCCCCTGACGGGAGCAACGTGCAGAGGCGTGTGTCCCTCCACAATTGGCACATTCGTGCTTAAATCGACACGAGCTACCGAACTTACAGGAGCTGTCGTTAAACTTCCAGCACACCCCTGGACGTCTATTGGTGAGCTGCCCTGAGCCCCCTGAACTGCTGGCCCCCCCTTGAAAGGACTGGGAACCTTTACTCGTTGGGATCATCAATTTCATCCACAATACGATGTCTTTATGATTCCAACGGATCTCCGACCGCAACGCTTTGCGTTCCCTGAACTGCTCGTCGTAACGAAGCCACGCATTGCCTCCGTACGACCGATGAGCTTCGCCGATACTCTCCTGATAGCAAAACAGCGCCGAGCAACATTCGGGCTGCTTCTCGCCGATAACGCTGGCCATAATTGCAAACGCTTGCACCCAATTCTGGTGTGTTCGCGGGATCAACCTGTAACGCCTGCGCTCCTCCTCCTCTTTCTTACTCTCGTCCGGCTTGACCCTATCCAAGTTAAATTTTTCAAGCGGTAGTAGAGAAAAAATCTCCACATACTCGCCCCTCCATATTTTTTCCTTGACCTCTTTTTTTAAATGCGTCCCTAAGGGGCCATCGATGCACAAGTAGAGCTCGCCTTTTGCGGCATCGGACAACCGAACAGAATCCGATTCTCCACCACTCTGTTTTGCCGTCTCCGCTGACTCCCCGGAAGGAACCGCTACCGGGGGGACCGCAGGCACCCCCTCGGCCGAAGCCTGAGAAACCACGTGAGGAGGCGCCTGCGAGACCAAAGGAGCGTCCTGGGGAGCAACCGGCAGGGTGACCGTAGGTACCACAGTCGCCGAAACCTGGGGAGCTAAACCCGTTGTACCCCCCCAAGCTGCCATGGGAGCCGCTACCCCCGCTACGCTTACCCCTTGCAACACGTCCCGGATACCCAATAGCAGGGAGTTGACCAAGGACAACGCAGGAGCCGCGGACGCCACGGCTGCCGAATTGCCCGACCCTAGCAGGGAGGGCATTCCCAACAAACCGCTACCCACCCCTGCATTCGCCGCAACCCACTCCACCAACCTCCCCAACATTTTGAACAGTAGAAAGGGCATTTATTAGGTTAGTCTCACCTGGCTGCACCGGACGTGCGTCCCGACCAGCCGAACCTCCAGATCCAGTCGACTCCCTCCGACCGACCAAAGGCGATGGAGCCCCGTCCCTTGAAGACTCAGAGTCTTGATCTGAATGGCTGTCCGAAGCGTACTGTGCTGCGTTGTCCTGCCTTCTGGATGCCCCGCCACCGGGTGACGAGCGCGTACTCCGATCACCTCCCTGGCGTGAACCTCGACTGCTGTGTGCGGCTGGCCGCTTGCTGCGCGGTGGCGAAGGGGCTCTCCTTGCCTTCTTTGGCGCCTTCCCCTTACCCTTGGCTTGGGAACTGTGTCCCTTGGCCTGCACCAGGGCCGGTGCAGCCGTATCACTGTGTGCTGATGCTGAGCGGGTGGAATCATCCGGCCTGGCCTGCTTGCCGCGACCCGCCTCCGCTGGCCTCGTCTTCTTCCTACCCTGCGGTGGTTGGCTGCGTGGCTGCGGGGGAGCCGGCTCCCCTCCCCCAGCCGCTTCCTCAACAACCCCATCACTAGAGGCACCGGCAGCATTCTTCCCGGCCGCACCCTTGCTTGATCCTGTCTGCCTCTTGGCTGCAGGGGCTGGTGGCGCCTGAATGGGACTTCCTTCCCTCCGCACGGCCCGAGGTGAAGCTTCTGGGCTAAGTCTATCCGGAGGCCTGGACACTCTAGCGCTAGCTCGCGCTCCGCTTCCCCCGGCTGACATGGCAGCCATTTGTATTGCCACCCACTGTGGCCCTCTCGCCGTTGCCTCACTCCTGACCATCTGGAGCAAGGTATCAATGTCCTGCTCCGCCATGGCTGCCACTGACTGATGTGTGGGACGGACTCACCGCGTGGTGTTGCTGGGAGCTGGTCCGACCTCTTCCCCTCGCTGCAGCCCCGACAACCAACGCGGCTATTTGAGGAGTCCTCCCGCCGTTCCTACAAACCGTCGCTGACAGGTCCCCTTCACCGCTGCACGGATCGCAGCCCAATCTCCGCTCTCCGCCGCAGCAAACTGAAGTGCGCGTGCTTCCTGCTGCCGACGTCACTTCCTGGTGACCACACCTAGCGCGGCCGGCCTACAGCGCTCCCGTCTCCTCCCCCTTCCTCTTCCGCATTAACCCCTCACTACCCCTACCCGCTGAAGCCTAGCCTCATCATGGGGCCCTCCCTTCTAGTCCGCTGCTCTCCCCTGCGTACGGGCCCGCCTGGAAGACCCAGAGAGCGTGAGGCTCAGTATCTGTGCTGATGTAGTGCAGATGCATAGTGTGGTCAGGAAGACCCAGAGAGCATGAGGCTCAGTATCTGTGCTGATGAAGTATGCATAGTGTGGTCAGGAAGACCCAGAGAGCCTGAGGCTCTGTATCTGTGCTGATGAAGTATGCACAGTGTGGTCAGGAAGACCCAGAGAGCGTGAGGCTCAGTATCTGTGCTGATGTAGTATGCATAGTGTGGTCAGGAAGACCCAGAGAGCATGAGGCTCAGTATCTGTGCTGATGAAGTATGCATAGTGTGGTCAGGAAGACCCAGAGAGCGTGAGGCTCAGTATCTGTGCTGATGAAGTATGCATAGTGTGGTCAGGAAGACCCAGAGAGCGTGAGGCTCAGTATCTGTGCTGATGAAGTATGCATAGTGTGGTCAGGAAGACCCAGAGAGCGTGAGGCTCAGTATCTGTGCTGATGAAGTATGCATAGTGTGGTCAGGAAAACCCAGAGAGCGTGAGGCTCAGTATCTGTGCTGATGAAGTATGCATAGTGTGGTCAGGAAGACCCAGAGAGCGTGAGGCTCAGTATCTGTGCTGATGAAGTATGCATAGTGTGGTCAGGAAAACCCAGAGAGCGTGAGGCTCAGTATCTGTGCTGATGAAGTATGCATAGTGTGGTCAGGAAGACCCAGAGAGCGTGAGGCTCAGTATCTGTGCTGATGAAGTATGCAAAGTGTGGTCAGGAAGACCCAGAGAGCCTGAGGCTCAGTATCTGTGCTGATGAAGTATGCATAGTGTGGTCAGGAAGACCCAGAGAGCCTGAGGCTCAGTATCTGTGCTGATGAAGTATGCATAGTGTGGTCAGAAAGACCCAGAGAGCCTGAGGCTCAGTATCTGTGCTGATGAAGTATGCATAGTGTGGTCAGGAAGACCCAGAGAGCCTGAGGCTCAGTATCTGTGCTGATGAAGTATGCATAGTGTGGTCAGGAAAACCCAGAGAGTGTGAGGCTCAGTATCTGTGCTGATGAAGTATGCATAGTGTGGTCAGGAAGACCCAGAGAGCCTGAGGCTCAGTATCTGTGCTGATGAAGTATGCATAGTGTGGTCAGGAAAACCCAGAGAGCGTGAGGCTCAGTATCTGTGCTGATGAAGTGTGCATAGTGTGGTCAGGAAGACCCAGAGAGCGTGAGGCTCAGTATCTGTGCTGATGAAGTATGCATAGTGTGGTCAGGAAGACCCAGAGAGCCTGAGGCTCAGTATCTGTGCTGATGAAGTATGCATACTGTGGTCAGGAAAACCCAGAGAGCCTGAGGCTCAGTATCTTTGCTGATGAAGTATGCATAGTGTGGTCAGGAAAACCCAGAGAGCGTGAGGCTCAGTATCTGTGCTGATGAAGTATGCATAGTGTGGTCAGGAAAACCCAGAGAGCCTGAGGCTCAGTATCTGTGCTGATGAAGTATGCATAGTGTGGTCAGGAAGACCCAGAGAGCGTGAGGCTCAGTATCTGTGCTGATGAAGTATGCATAGTGTGGTCAGGAAGACCCAGAGAGCCTGAGGCTCAGTATCTGTGCTGATGAAGTATGCATAGTGTGGTCAGGGAGACCCAGAGAGCGTGAGCAGGGCCGGATTACCGACCAGGCAACAAAAGCAGTCGCTTGGGGCCCCCATTCAGAGTCAAAGGGGCCCCATCAGCACATAAACCAGCCCTCACCATCCTGTCAGCGGTGGATGGTTAAAGGGACTCTGAGCAGTGCAGTAACTATGGAAAGATGCATATCATTTTAAAGCTCTCTTTCTCCTCTTTCCAATGATATATAAATCGCCGCCCTATGCCTTTTAGTTTTCGCTATTTCCGCGATCGAAATCACAGCCGCGGCAATTTCGATTGCGAAAATAGCGAAAACTAAACGGCGTAGGGTGGCTGTTTATCTATCATTGGAAAGAGGAGAAAGAGAGCTTCAAAATGATATGCATCTTTCCATAGTTACATTGTATTACACAGGACGACTTTTCTCCAAAGTCAGCAGCTCGATTCAGCACAATGCAATGAAATATAAGAAACCCAGGGGGATATAATTACAAACATCATGCTGGTAGGTGTGAGGATGTAATTAATTAGTTGTGGGTATGCTTAAAGGCATACCCACAGGCACTGCTCGGCGTCCCTTTAAAGGCTCTGCCTCTGACACAGGAGACCAGGGTTCGAATCTCGGCTCTGCCTGTTCAGTAAGCCAGCACCTATTCAGTAGGACACCTTAGGCAAGTCTCTCTAACACTGCTACTGCCTATAGGGCGCGTCCTAGTGGCTGCAGCTCTGGCGCTTTGAGTCTGCCAGGAGAAAAGCGCGATACAAATGTTATTTGTCTTGTCTTGTCAAATGATGCCGTGCGCTGCTGATTGTCTTCAGAGCCAGGCTCTCCTCCTAGGTCCCCCTCCTGCTACTGTGCGCTCTGGCGATGCCCACTCCTCCCTCCCTTCCCACAGAGAACCACAGCTGCAACAAGAATGATAGCAACAGATGGCAAACGCTCACTCTCCTATCCATGATCCAAGCGATAGAGATCCCGTCATCTGAAACCCATCTGTCTCTTCTACAGTGCAGCCTCAGATCAGACAGGAAGTAGGAAGTAGTAATAGTAGTAGTAACAGAGCGGCAGCACTCTAGAGGAGACAGATGGGCTCCGGATGACGGGACCTCTATTGCTTGGATTGCAATAGGTGAATGTGATTCATCTGGTGCTGTCATTCTCCCCCGCTGCGGCTGCCTTCTCTGCTGGACTATCGTATTCACTGGGATGGAGGCTGCATGGTGGCTGTCTAGATTGGGAGGAAATCGGTTGTGCGGTGGTGGGGGTGGTTATGTAATTCTGTCTGGGGAACGGCTTCCGGTTTGGCGGTGTCCAGAGCTTTCTGCTATTGCCAGGCTGGAGATGCAGGGGGAAAGTGCTGCTGCTGTGATATCTGGCGCCCTCTTCACAGGGGTGCCCCAGCCCCTGAGTGCAAATGTCCCAGCTATTCATATCTTACTCTGCATTTTGCCGCTGCAATTCCCTGCATTGTGCACCCACAGAGGAAAGCGGGCTGTTGCCCATAGCCACCAGTAGCTCGGCTGCCCCGGTGTGTGCAGCATGTTGCTGTGCAACTGCATCTTCTGATTCTATTACGACATGTGGGGGGGGGGGGGCCCAAATCAGTTACTTTGCTTAGGGCCCCATTTAGCCTTAATCCGGCTCTGAGCGTGAGGCTCAGTATCTGTGCTGATGAAGTATGCATAGTGTGGTCAGGGAGACCCAGAGAGCATGAGGCTCAGTATCTGTGCTGATGAAGTATGCATAGTGTGGTCAGGAAAACCCAGAGAGCCTGAGGCTCAGTATCTGTGCTGATGAAGTATGCATAGTGTGGTCAGGAAAACCCAGAGAGCCTGAGGCTCAGTATCTGTGCTGATGAAGTATGCATAGTGTGGTCAGGAAGACCCAGAGAGCCTGAGGCTCAGTATCTGTGCTGATGAAGTATGCATAGTGTGGTCAGGAAGACCCAGAGAGCCTGAGGCTCAGTATCTGTGCTGATGAAGTATGCATAGTGTGGTCAGGAAGACCCAGAGAGCCTGAGGCCCAGTATCTGTGCTGATGAAGTATGCATAGTGTGGTCAGGAAGACCCAGAGAGCGTGAGGCTCAGTATCTGTGCTGATGAAGTATGCATAGTGTGGTCAGGAAGACCCAGAGAGACCGAGGCTCAGTATCTGTGCTGATGAAGTATGCATAGTGTGGTCAGGAAGACCCAGAGAGCGTAAGGCTCAGTATCTGTGCTGATGAAGTGCAGATGCATAGTGTGGTCAGGAAAACCCAGAGAGCGTAAGGCTCAGTATCTGTGCTGATGAAGTATGCATAGTGTGGTCAGGAAGACCCAGAGAGCCCGAGGCTCAGTATCTGTGCTGATGAAGTATGCATAGTGTGGTCAGGAAGACCCAGAGAGCGTAAGGCTCAGTATCTGTGCTGATGAAGTATGCATAGTGTGATCAGGAAGACCCAGAGAGCCTGAGGCTCAGTATCTGTGCTGATGAAGTATGCATAGTGTGGTCAGGAAGACCCAGAGAGCGTGAGGCTCAGTATCTGTGCTGATGAAGTATGCATAGTGTGGTCAGGGAGACCCAGAGAGCGTGAGGCTCAGTATCTGTGCTGATGAAGTATGCATAGTGTGGTCAGGGAGACCCAGAGAGCGTGAGGCTCAGTATCTGTGCTGATGAAGTATGCATAGTGTGGTCAGGAAGACACAGAGAGCCTGAGGCTCAGTATCTGTGCTGATGAAGTATGCATAGTGTGATCAGGAAGACCCAGAGAGCCTGAGGCTCAGTATCTGTGCTGGTGAAGTATGCATAGTGTGGTCAGGGAGACCCAGAGAGCGTGAGGCTCAGTATCTGTGCTGATGAAGTATGCATAGTGTGGTCAGGGAGACCCAGAGAGCGTGAGGCTCAGTATCTGTGCTGATGAAGTATGCATAGTGTGGTCAGGAAGACCCAGAGAGCGTGAGGCTCAGTATCTGTGCTGATGAAGTATGCATAGTGTGGTCAGGAAGACCCAGAGAGCCTGAGGATCAGTATCTGTGCTGATGAAGTATGCATAGTGTGGTCAGGAAGACCCAGAGAGCCTGAGGCTCAGTATCTGTGCTGATGAAGTATGCATAGTGTGGTCAGGAAGACCCAGAGAGCCTGAGGCTCAGTATCTGTGCTGATGAAGTATGCATAGTGTGGTCAGGAAGACCCAGAGAGCCTGAGGCCCAGTATCTGTGCTGATGAAGTATGCATAGTGTGGTCAGGAAGACCCAGAGAGCGTGAGGCTCAGTATCTGTGCTGATGAAGTATGCATAGTGTGGTCAGGAAGACCCAGAGAGACCGAGGCTCAGTATCTGTGCTGATGAAGTATGCATAGTGTGGTCAGGAAGACCCAGAGAGCGTAAGGCTCAGTATCTGTGCTGATGAAGTGCAGATGCATAGTGTGGTCAGGAAAACCCAGAGAGCGTGAGGCTCAGTATCTGTGCTGATGAAGTATGCATAGTGTGGTCAGGAAGACCCAGAGAGCCCGAGGCTCAGTATCTGTGCTGATGAAGTATGCATAGTGTGGTCAGGAAGACCCAGAGAGCGTAAGGCTCAGTATCTGTGCTGATGAAGTATGCATAGTGTGGTCAGGAAGACCCAGAGAGCGTGAGGCTCAGTATCTGTGCTGATGAAGTATGCATAGTGTGGTCAGGAAGACCCAGAGAGCGTGAGGCTCAGTATCTGTGCTGATGAAGTATGCATAGTGTGGTCAGGAAGACCCAGAGAGCTTGAGGCTCAGTATCTGTGCTGATGAAGTATGCATAGTGTGGTCAGGAAAACCCAGAGAGCCTGAGGCTCAGTATCTGTGCTGATGAAGTGTGCATAGTGTGGTCAGGAAGACCCAGAGAGCGTGAGGCTCAGTATCTGTGCTGATGAAGTATGCATAGTGTGGTCAGGAAGACCCAGAGAGCGTGAGGCTCAGTATCTGTGCTGATGAAGTGTGCATAGTGTGGTCAGGGAGACCTAGAGAGCGTGAGGCTCAGTATCTGTGCTGATGAAGTATGCATAGTGTGGTCAGGAAGACCCAGAGAGCGTAAGGCTCAGTATCTGTGCTGATGAAGTGCAGATGCATAGTGTGGTCAGGAAAACCCAGAGAGCGTGAGGCTCAGTATCTGTGCTGATGAAGTATGCATAGTGTGGTCAGGAAGACCCAGAGAGCCCGAGGCTCAGTATCTGTGCTGATGAAGTATGCATAGTGTGGTCAGGAAGACCCAGAGAGCGTAAGGCTCAGTATCTGTGCTGATGAAGTATGCATAGTGTGGTCAGGAAGACCCAGAGAGCGTGAGGCTCAGTATCTGTGCTGATGAAGTATGCATAGTGTGGTCAGGAAGACCCAGAGAGCGTGAGGCTCAGTATCTGTGCTGATGAAGTATGCATAGTGTGGTCAGGAAGACCCAGAGAGCTTGAGGCTCAGTATCTGTGCTGATGAAGTATGCATAGTGTGGTCAGGAAAACCCAGAGAGCCTGAGGCTCAGTATCTGTGCTGATGAAGTGTGCATAGTGTGGTCAGGAAGACCCAGAGAGCGTGAGGCTCAGTATCTGTGCTGATGAAGTATGCATAGTGTGGTCAGGAAGACCCAGAGAGCGTGAGGCTCAGTATCTGTGCTGATGAAGTGTGCATAGTGTGGTCAGGGAGACCTAGAGAGCGTGAGGCTCAGTATCTGTGCTGATGAAGTATGCATAGTGTGGTCAGGAAGACCCAGAGAGCCTGAGGCTCAGTATCTGTGCTGATGAAGTATGCATAGTGTGGTCAGGAAGACCCAGAGAGCCTGAGGCTCAGTATCTGTGCTGATGAAG
The DNA here is from genome assembly GCF_040937935.1 of Hyperolius riggenbachi. NCBI lineage: Eukaryota > Metazoa > Chordata > Amphibia > Anura > Hyperoliidae > Hyperolius > Hyperolius riggenbachi. The sequence continues at coordinate 5,755,458 of NC_090649.1, read as the reverse complement.
TATGCACAGTGTGGTCAGGAAGACCCAGAGAGCGTGAGGCTCAGTATCTGTGCTGATGTAGTATGCATAGTGTGGTCAGGAAGACCCAGAGAGCGTGAGGCTCAGTATCTGTGCTGATGAAGTATGCATAGTGTGGTCAGGAAGACCCAGAGAGCGTGAGGCTCAGTATCTGTGCTGATGAAGTATGCATAGTGTGGTCAGGAAGACCCAGAGAGCCTGAGGCTCAGTATCTGTGCTGATGAAGTATGCATAGTGTGGTCAGGAAGACCCAGAGAGCCTGAGGCTCAGTATCTGTGCTGATGAAGTATGCATAGTGTGGTCAGGAAGACCCAGAGAGCCTGAGGCTCAGTATCTGTGCTGATGTAGTATGCATAGTGTGGTCAGGAAGACCCAGAGAGCCTGAGGCTCAGTATCTGTGCTGATGAAGTATGCATAGTGTGGTCAGGAAGACCCAGAGAGCCTGAGGCTCAGTATCTGTGCTGATGAAGTATGCATAGTGTGGTCAGGAAGACCCAGAGAGCCTGAGGCTCAGTATCTGTGCTGATGAAGTATGCATAGTGTGGTCAGGAAGACCCAGAGAGCGTGAGGCTCAGTATCTGTGCTGATGAAGTATGCATAGTGTGGTCAGGAAGACCCAGAGAGCGTGAGGCTCAGTATCTGTGCTGATGAAGTATGCATAGTGTGGTCAGGAAGGCCCAGAGAGTGTGAGGCTCAGTATCTGTGCTGATGAAGTATGCATAGTGTGGTCAGGAAGACCCAGAGAGCGTGAGGCTCAGTATCTGTGCTGATGAAGTATGCATAGTGTGGTCAGGAAGACCCAGAGAGCCTGAGGCTCAGTATCTGTGCTGATGAAGTATGCATAGTGTGGTCAGGAAGACCCAGAGAGCCTGAGGCTCAGTATCTGTGCTGATGAAGTATGCATAGTGTGGTCAGGAAGACCCAGAGAGCCTGAGGCTCAGTATCTGTGCTGATGAAGTATGCATAGTGTGGTCAGGAAGACCCAGAGAGCCTGAGGCTCAGTATCTGTGCTGATGAAGTATGCATAGTGTGGTCAGGAAGACCCAGAGAGCCTGAGGCTCAGTATCTGTGCTGATGAAGTATGCATAGTGTGGTCAGGAAGACCCAGAGAGCCTGAGGCTCAGTATCTGTGCTGATGAAGTATGCATAGTGTGGTCAGGAAGACCCAGAGAGCCTGAGGCTCAGTATCTGTGCTGATGAAGTATGCATAGTGTGGTCAGGAAGACCCAGAGAGCGTGAGGCTCAGTATCTGTGCTGATGAAGTATGCATAGTGTGGTCAGGAAGACCCAGAGAGCGTGAGGCTCAGTATCTGTGCTGATGAAGTATGCATAGTGTGGTCAGGAAGGCCCAGAGAGCGTGAGGCTCAGTATCTGTGCTGATGAAGTATGCATAGTGTGGTCAGGAAGACCCAGAGAGCCTGAGGCTCAGTATCTGTGCTGATGAAGTATGCATAGTGTGGTCAGGAAGACCCAGAGAGCCTGAGGCTCAGTATCTGTGCTGATGAAGTATGCATAGTGTGGTCAGGAAAACCCAGAGAGCGTGAGGCTCAGTATCTGTGCTGATGTAGTGCAGATGCATAGTGTGGTCAGGAAGACCCAGAGAGCGTGAGGCTCAGTATCTGTGCTGATGAAGTATGCATAGTGTGGTCAGGAAAACCCAGAGAGCCTGAGGCTCAGTATCTGTGCTGATGAAGTATGCATAGTGTGGTCAGGAAGACCCAGAGAGCGTGAGGCTCAGTATCTGTGCTGATGAAGTATGCATAGTGTGGTCAGGAAGACCCAGAGAGCCTGAGGCTCAGTATCTGTGCTGATGAAGTATGCATAGTGTGGTCAGGAAGACCCAGAGAGCGTGAGGCTCAGTATCTGTGCTGATGAAGTATGCATAGTGTGGTCAGGAAGGCCCAGAGAGCGTGAGGCTCAGTATCTGTGCTGATGAAGTATGCATAGTGTGGTCAGGAAGACCCAGAGAGCCTGAGGCTCAGTATCTGTGCTGATGAAGTATGCATAGTGTGGTCAGGAAGGCCCAGAGAGCGTGAGGCTCAGTATCTGTGCTGATGAAATATGCATAGTGTGGTCAGGAAGACCCAGAGAGCCTGAGGCTCAGTATCTGTGCTGATGAAGTATGCATAGTGTGGTCAGGAAGACCCAGAGAGCGTGAGGCTCAGTATCTGTGCTGATGAAGTATGCATAGTGTGGTCAGGAAGGCCCAGAGAGCGTGAGGCTCAGTATCTGTGCTGATGAAGTATGCATAGTGTGGTCAGGAAGGCCCAGAGAGCGTGAGGCTCAGTATCTGTGCTGATGAAGTATGCATAGTGTGGTCAGGAAGACCCAGAGAGCCTGAGGCTCAGTATCTGTGCTGATGAAGTATGCATAGTGTGGTCAGGAAGACCCAGAGAGCCTGAGGCTCAGTATCTGTGCTGATGAAGTATGCATAGTGTGGTCAGGAAGACCCAGAGAGCCTGAGGCTCAGTATCTGTGCTGATGAAGTATGCATAGTGTGGTCAGGAAAACCCAGAGAGCGTGAGGCTCAGTATCTGTGCTGATGAAGTATGCATAGTGTGGTCAGAGCATTGGGTTGTGTAACAAGATCACTGTATGAGGTACCTCCGTGTTTGGTGATCCTGTCTAGTAGGGATTTCTTAGGATAACCTGTAGCCCTCTAGCGTGTTTGCAGAATGGACACTTGTCAGTGGAACAGCTGTGGCAAATTCATAAATACTAGGGATGGGACGAATCCACAATTTCTTCGAATCCGAATCTGGATCCGAATCTAAAAAGGTTCTCGAATATCTCGAACCTTTCGAATCCCGAATCTAACGAATCCTGCACATAAGAATTGTGCGATCCGTGGTATAGTTGCCCGCAGTATAGGTACCCAGGCATAGGTAGCGAGGTAAAGGTGCCTTCAGTATAGCTAGCTAGGTATGGGTGCCTTCAATATTGGTAGCTTTCAGTATAGGTAGCAAGGTATAGGGGCCTGCAGTATAGGTAGCAGGGTATATGGGCCTTCAGTATAGGTAGCAGGGTATATGGGCCTTCAGTATAGGTAGCAGGGTATAGGGCCTTAAGTATAGGTAGGTAGGTATGTAGGTAGGTAGGTATAGGGGCCTTTAGGTAGGTAGGTAGGTAGGTAGGTAAAGGGACCTTCAGTATAGGTAGCAGGGTATAGGGCCTTAAGTATAGGTAAGTATGTAGGTAGGCAGGTATAGGTGCCTTTAGGTAGGTAGGTACGTATAGGGGGCCTGTAGGTAGGTAGGTAGGTAGGTATTGAGGCCTGTAGGTAGGTATAGTGGCCTGTAGGTAGGTATAGGGGCCTTTAGGTAGGTAGGTAGGTATAGGGGCCTTTAGGTAAGTAGGTAGGTACGTATAGGGGGCCTTTAGGTAGGTATAGAGGGCCTTTAGGTAGGTGGGTATAGTGGCCTGTAGGTAGGTAGGTAGGTAGGTATAGCAGCCTGTAGGTAGGTAAGGATAGTGGCCGGTAGGTAGGTAGGTATAGTGGCCTGTAGGTAGGTAGGTATAGGGGGCCTTTAGGTAGGTGGGTATAGCGGCCTGTAGGTAGGTAGGTAGGTATAGCAGCCTGTAGGTAGGTAAGGATAGTGGCCGGTAGGTAGGTAGGTATAGTGGCCTGTAGGTAGGTAGGTAGGTATAGCAGCCTGTAGGTAGGTATAGCAGCCTGTAGGTAGGTAAGGATAGTGGCCGGTAGGTAGGTAGGTAGGTAGGTATAGTGGCCTGTAGGTAGGTATAGTTGCCTGTAGGTAGGTATAGTGTCCGGTAGGTAGGTAGGTATAGGTGCCTTTAGGTAGGTAGGTATGTATAGGGGGCCTGTAGGTAGGTGGGTAGGTAGGTAGGTAGGTAGGTATTGAGGCCTGTAGGTAGGTATAGTGGCCTGAAGGTAGGTAGGTATAGGGGCCATTAGGTAGGTAGGTAGGTAGGTATAGGGGCCTTAAGGTAGGTAGGTAGGTATAGGGGCCTTTAGGTAGGTAAAGGGGCCTTTAGGTAGGTATAGGGGCCTTTAGGTAGGCAGGTAGGTGCGTATAGGGGGCCTTTAGGTAGGTATAGGGGCCTGTAGGTAGGTAGGTATAGCGGCCTGTAGGTAGGTAGGTATAGTGGTAGGGATAGTGGTTGGTAGGTAGGTAGGTAGGTAGATGGAACCCCCCTCCCCCGCCAACCCCCCCACGGCCCCCTCCGTCCCCCGTGCCTCCTCCGCTCACCCCTGCATAATCTACTCACCTTTCCCGTGGAGCGCAGAGCGGCAGACCTCTTCGTTACTTCCCTGTTCCCTCTAGTGGTCGGACCGGCTCTTACTAATGACGTCATTGTAAGAGCCGGTCACTAGGGGGAACCAGGAAGTCGGCGAGAGGTCTGCCGCTCTGCGCTCCGCTATGGATAGGTGAGTGGATGCGGGCAGGGGGGGCGAGCGGAGGAGGCGCGGGGGGGGGTCGGAGGAGGACGAGTGCGAGCGGCGGATGCGCGGCGATGCGGCATCGGGATTCGGCGGATTCGTATAGTGGAAAATGGCGTCGGGATTCGAATCCACGAATCTCGAATATTTCCTAATATTCGAGGGATTCGTGGATTCGCTGGATTCGTCGTCCCACCCCTAATAAATACTGTGCAACAAGAAAACCTTGTTCTGAATATTATATCAGTTTACACCTACAAGTTATCAGAACCAGAATCAGAATCAATTTTATTTTGCCAAGTAAGTTTGCACCTACAAGGAATTTGTCTTGGCAGTTGCTTAACAAACGCAAACAAACTACAAGGACAGACAGTGTGAATATTACAAGTCAAGGACATTATAAGTATAGTGGCAGTAAGCAATGTGAGAATTGTTCATTTACAGTTCTGTGCTGATTACTATCAAGTCCTAACAGCTCTAACGTGGTTCAGCATTAAGTATGGCTACCGCTTGTGGAAAAAAGCTGTTCCTGTGTCTGGAGGTTTTGGTAGCGATTGACCGGAATCTTACTCCTGAAGGCATGCGCTGGAAGATGGAGTGAGCTGGGTGAGAGGGGTCAGAGGCAATCTTGGGAAGATGGAGTGAGCAGGGTGGGAGGGGTCAGAGGCTATTTTGGTTGCTCTCTTTCTGCACCTGCTAGTGTAAAGATCCTGCAGGGAAGGTAAGCTACAGCCAATTATCCTTTCCGCTGATCGGATGATGCACTGCAGCCTCCCCTTTTCTAATGCTGAGCAGGAGCTGAACCATACAGTCATAGATTATGTTATGGTGGATTCGATGATTGCAGTGTAGAACTGCACCATTAGATTTTGAAGTAGGCCAAACTTTTTCAGCTGCCGTAGATGGTACGTCCTCTGTTGCACTTTCTTGACAATAGTGGCAGGGTTGTTGTCCCATTTTAGGTTGTGTGAGGTTGTGGACCCAAGAATCTTGAATTACTCTACCTGGGTTATTGTGGATCCATTTATGGTTAAGGGGAGGTGCTGGGGGGGGGGGGGGGGGAGATCTCCTAAAGTCTATTATCATCTCCATGGTATTGAGAGCATTTAGTTCCAAGTTGTTGCTGCTGCACCAGGAGGAAAGCTGTCCCACCACATGCCTGTATGCAGACTCATCCCCGTTTTGTATGAGACCAACTACTGTTGTGTCATCTGCAAACTTCAGAACCTTAACAGATGGATCTGTGGAGTTGCAGTCGTTGGTGTACAGTGAGTAGAGCAGTGGGGAAAGCACACAGCCCTGGGGTGCACCAGTACTGACGGTCAGAGAGCTTGATGTGAGTTTACCAAGTCTAACACGCTGTCTCCTATCGGTTAGGAAATCGGTTATCCATTTGCAGATGGATTCAGGTATGTGTAGCTGGGAGAGCTTGCTGTGCAGCAGTGATGGAATTATGGTATGTGACTTGGCAGTTGCTTAACGGACAGAAACAAAATAAAACAAGGGGAAGATGGAGTGAGAAGGGTGAGAGGGGTCAGAGGCAATCTTGGGAAGGTGGAGTGAGCAGGGTGGGAGGAGTCAGAGGCAATCTTGGGAAGGTGGAGTGAGCAGGGTGGGAGGAGTCAGAGGCAATCTTGGGAAGATATAGTGAGCAGGGTGGGAGGGGTCAGAGGCAGTCTTGGGAAGATGGAGTGAGCAGGGTGGGAGGGGTCAGAGGCAATCTTGGGAAGGTGGAGTGAGCAGGGTGGGAGGAGTCAGAGGCAGTCTTGGGAAGATGGAGTGAGCAGGGAGGGAGGGGTCAGAGGCAATCTTGGGAAGATGGAGTGAGCAGGGTGGGAGGGGTCAGAGGCAATCTTGGGAAGATGTAGTGAGCAGGGTGGGAGGGGTCAGAGGCAGTTTCGGGAAGATGGAGTGAGCTGGGTGGGAGGGGTCAGAGGCAATCTTGGGAAGATGGAGTGAGCAGGGTGGGAGGGATCAGAGGCAGTCTTGGGAAGATGGAGTGAGCAGGGTGGGAGGAGTCCGAGGCAGTCTTGGGAAGAGGTAGTGAGCAGGGTGGGAGGGGTCGGAGGCAATCTTGGGAAGGTGGAGTGAGCAGGGTGGGAGGAGTCAGAGGCAATTTTGGGAAGGTGGAGTGAGCAGGGTGGGAGGAGTCAGAGGCAATCTTGGGAAGATGGAGTGAACAGGGTGGGAGGAGTCTGAGGTAATCTTGGGAAGATGGAGTGAGCAGGGTGGGAGGAGTCAGAGGCAATCTTGGGAAGATGTAGTGAGCAGGGTGGGAGGAGTCAGAGGCAATCTTGGGAAGGTGGAGTGAGCAGGGTGAGAGGAGTCAGAGGCAATCTTGGGAAGATGGAGTGAGCAGGGTGGGAGGGGTCTGAGGTAATCTTGGGAAGATGGAGTGAGCAGGGTGGGAGGGGTCAGAGGCAATCTTGGGAAGATGGAGTGAGCAGGGTGGGAGGGGTCAGAGGCAGTCTTGGGAAGATGTAGTGAGCAGGGTGGGAGGGGTCAGAGGCAATCTTGGGAAGATGGAGTGAGCAGGGTGGGAGGAGTCAGAGGCAGTCTTGGGAAGATGTAGTGAGCAGGGTGGGAGGGGTCAGAGGTAGTCTTGGGAAGATGGAGTGAGCAGGGTGAGAGGGGTCAGAGGCAATCTTGGGAAGATGGAGTGAGCATGGGGAGGGGTCAGAGGCAGTCTTGGGAAGGTGGAGTGAGCAGGGTGGGAGGGGTCAGAGGCAGTCTTGGGAAGATGGAGTGAGCAGGGTGGGAGGGGTCAGAGGCAGTCTTGTGAAGATGAAATGAGCAAGGTGGGAGGGGTAAGAGGTAGTCTTGGGAAGATGGAGTGAGCAGGGTGGGAGGGGTCAGAGGCAGTCTTGGGAAGGTGGAGTGAGCAGGGTGGGAGGGGTCAGAGGCAGTCTTGGGAAGGTGGAGTGAGCAGGGTGGGAGAGGTCAGAGGCAATGTCAGAGGCAATCTTGGGAAGATGGAGTGAGCAGGGTGGGAGGGGTCAGAGGCAATCTTGGGAAGATGAAATGAGCAGGGTGGGAGGGGTCAGAGGAAATCTTGGGAAGATGGAGTGAGCATGGTGGGAGGAGTCAGAGGCAATCTTGGCAAGATGGAGTGAGCAGGGTGGGAGGGGTCAGAGGAAATCTTGGGAAGATGGAGTGAGAAGGGTGGAGGGGTCAGAGGCAGTCTTGGGAAGATGGAGTGAGCAGGGTGGGAGGGGTCAGAGACAGTCTTGGGAAGGTGGAGTGAGCAGGGTGGGAGGGGTCAGAGGCAGTCTTGGGAAGGTGGAGAGAGCAGGGTGGGAGGGGTCAGAAGCAATGTCAGAGGCAATCTTGGGAACATGGAGTGAGCAGGGTGGGAGGGGTCAGAGGCAATCTTGGGAAGATGAAATGAGCAGGGTGGGAGGGGTCAGAGGAAATCTTGGGAAGATGGAGTGAGCATGGTGGGAGGAGTCAGAGGCAATCTTGGCAAGATGGAGTGAGCAGGGTGGGAGGGGTCAGAGGAAATCTTGGGAAGATGGAGTGAGAAGGGTGGGAGGGGTCAGAGGCAATCTTGGGAAGTGCTATATAAATACATAATAAAAATATGGTAGGGCATCAGACTATGACTATGGTAGGATTAGAGTGTGAGCTCCTCTGAGGACAGTCAGTGACATGACTATGTACTCTGTACAGCGCTGCAGAATATGTCAGTGCTATATAAATACATAATAATAATAATATGGTAGGACATTACACCATGACTATGGTAGGATGAGAGTGTGAGCTCCTCTGAGGACAGTCAGTGACATGACTATGTACTCTGTAATGTGCTGCAGAAGATGTCAGTGCTATATAAATACATAATAATAATATGGTAGGACATTAGACAATGACTATGGTAGGATTAGAGTGTGAGCTCCTCTGAGGACAGTCAGTGACATGACTATGTACTCTGTAATGTGCTGCAGAAGATGTCAGTGCTATATAAATACATAATAACAATATGGTAGGACATTACACTATGACTATGGTAGGATTAGATTGTGAGCTCCTCTGAGGACAGTCAGTGACATGACTATGTACTCTTTAATGTGCTGCAGAAGATGTCAGTGCTATATAAATACATAATAATAATATGGTAGGACATTAGACTATGACTATGGTAGGATTAGAGTGTGAGCTCCTCTGGGGACAGTAAGTGACATGACTATGTACTCTGTAACGTGCTGCAGAAGATGTCAGTGCTATATAAATACATAATAATAATATGGTAGGACATTAGACTATGACTATCGCAGGATTAGATTGTGAGTTCCTCTGAGGACAGTCAGTGACATGACTATGTGCTCTGTAATGTGCTGCAGAAGATGTCAGTGCTATATAAATACATAATAATAATATGGTAGGACATTAGACTATTACTATCGCAGGATTAGATTGTGAGTTCCTCTGAGGACAGTCGGTGACATGACTATGTACTCTATAATGTGCTGCAGAAGATGTCAGTGCTATAAAAATACATAATAATAATATGGTAGGACATCACACTATGACTATGTACTCTTTAACCTATTTTAGTTCCTGGACGTAGAAACTACGTCCAGGAACCATGCCCGCTACCGGCCCGCGGTTCATTAGCCAGGAATCAATGTATCGGGCTATGGTGCCCGATCACTGATTCCTCTCCCCCGCTGAAAAAGCGACTGCTTCTCTCGGAAGCTGCGCCTTTTCTGGCTGTAGCGTCCCCCATGCGTCTCTCTAAGCGTATGTTACGCTTAGAGTGACGTCATGTAAACAAACTCATGGCCGCCATCTTATGGCCAAAAAGTAATACTACAACTAAAAGTTAAAAAAAATAAAAATCAACACACATTTACATTATAAACCTATTGTTTACATCCCACCCTCCCAAAACTACCTAAATAAAATGTTTAACCACTTCTCTACCACGGGGTTTTTCACCTAAAAACCACAGCAATTTTCACATTTAAAGGAGGCAAGGGTTAATGGGCTTAATGGGGGTATAATTTATTTAAAAAAAACCTCACTGATGCTGATCAGTCACTAATGCTGTGTTAGTTATCTGAGAACCTCTCACGAGTGATCTCAGTAACTGTAACAGCATAGTGACTGATACAATGTTTACACACATTCTGCATGAATAAGCACTGTCATTGGCTTTGTGAACACATGTTCACATCAGCCAATCACAGACCAGCGGGTGCCCGACGCGTATGCACGTCCGCGTGCATGCGAACGCGGACGCGAACGCGCACGCGAACGCGCACGCGAACGCGATCGCGCACAGCAGGAAAATAAACAGGAGTTGCCTATCTACGCCCCTGTGACTCAGGTGAATTTTAAAGGGGCGTAGATAAGCGTGGCAGAGGTTGTTAAGTGGTTAATATAAGAAAAAACAAAAACATTACAATAATAAAAAAAAAACATGTAAATATTTACCTAAGGGTCTAAACTTTTTAAATATCAATGTAAAGATGAAATATTTCAATTTTTTTTTATTTTAAACTTGTAAATAGTGATAGATTGAAAACGGAAAAAATGCACCTTTATTTCCAAATAAAATATTGTCGCCATACATTGTGATAGGGACATAATTTTAATGGTGTAATAACCGGGACATATGGGCAAATACAATACGTGAGTTTTAATTATGGAGGCATGTATTATTTTAAAACTATATTGGCTGAAAACTGAGAAATAATGATTTTTTTCCCTTTTTTTTCTTATTCTTCCTGTTAAAATGCATTTACAGTAAAGTGGCTCATAGCAAAATGTACCCCCAAAGAAAGCCTAATTGGTGGCGGAAAAAACAAGATATAGATCAGTTCATTGTGAAAAGTAGTGATAAAGTTATAGGCTAATGAATGGGAGTTGAACATTTCTCAAGTGAAAACGACGGGACGCGAATGGGTTAAAGTGCTGCAGAGGATGTCAATGTAATATAAATAAATAATAATAATAATAATAATATAGGACATTAGACTATGACTATGGTAGGATTAGAGTGTGAGCTCCTCTGAAGACAGTCAGTGACATGACTATGTACTCTGTAATGTGCTGCAGAAGATGTCAGTGCTATATAAATACATAATAATAATATGGTAGGACATTAGACTATGACTATGGTAGGATTAGAGTGTGAGCTCCTCTGAGGACAGTCAGTGACATGACTATGTACTCTGTAATGTGCTGCAGAGGATGTCAGTATAATATAAATACTTAATAATAATAATAATAATAATAATAATAATATAGGATATTACACTATGACAATGGTAGGATTAGATTGTGAGCTCCTCTAAGGACAGTCAGTGGTACAGTCTATAAATATTTATAATAGCCGAGATTTTTGGGGGGCCATAAAAGGGCAGTGGATATAGCAAAGGTTTTTTTTCAGCTATAAAAGGTTGCTGGATATAGCCGATACTTTTTTTTGGGCAATAAAAGGATGCCAGATATAGCCAAGATTTTTTAGGGCTATATAAATAATCAGTTATATCAGCTGGTGAATAAATTTGGATATAATTTAATTCGTTTTTCCAGTATATCAGTTCAAAATAACATGTTTAATATGTTTGAAATTTTTTGTTTGCAAAAGCGAACACAAATTTTCCAGAAAAGTTTGCGAACAGGCAAATCTGGTGAACCGCCTGCCAAACACTCTCTACTTCCTGCTAGTCCGAGGAGCTCAGCGGCAAGTGAGCGGCGACTGGAACACAGGGAGGTGAGTTGCTCTAGGCTTCCCTGTGCTTATTCTGCATAGAGGGGGGGGGGGGGGGGGGGGGAGTATGGAGGGTAGAGTTGGGCCGAACGGTTCCATGCGGACTTCCGTGGTTCGCGTCCCGCAGGCGAACCTTTGCGGAAGTTCGGTTCGCCCCATAATGCACCATGGAGGGTCAACTTTGACCCTCTACATCACAGTCAGCAGGCCCAGTGTAGCCAATTAGGCCACACTAGCCCCTGGAGCCACTCCCCCCCTACTAAAAGGCAGGCAGCGGCGGCCATTACGGTCACTCGTGTGCCTGCATTAGTGAGAGTAGGGCGAGCTGCTGCAAACTGTCTCTCATAGGGAAAGATTTGTTAGGCTTAGCTTGTTCATGGCTGCATACCTGTTCTGTTCAGTGAGCCCACCATACCTGTTCTGTTCAGTGAGCCCACTGGATACCTGCATACCTGTTCTGTGAACCCACCACTGCATACCTGTTCTGTGAACCCACCACTGCATACCTGTTCATTGAACCCACCACTGCATACCTGTTCTGTGAACCCACCACTGCATACCTGTTCTGTGAACCCACCACTGCATACCTGTTCAGTGAACCCACCACTGCATACCTGTTCAGTGAACCTGCCACTGCATACCTTTTCTGTGAACCCACCACTGCATACCTGTACTGTGAACCCACCACTGCATACCTGTACTGTGAACCCACCACTGCATACCTGTTCAGTGAACCTGCCACTGCATACCTGTACTGTGAACCCACCACTGCATACCTGTACTGTGACCCCACCACTGCATACCTGTTCAGTGAACCTGCCACTGCATACCTGTTCTGTGAACCCACCACTGCATACCTGTACTGTGAACCCACCACTGCATACCTGTTCAGTGAACCCACCACTGCATACCTGTACTGTGAACCCACCACTGCATACCTGTTCAGTGAACCCACCACTGCATGCCTGTTCTGTTCAGTGAGCCCACCATACCTGTTCTATGAACCCACCACTGCATACCTGTTCAGTGAACCCGCCACTGCATACCTGTACTGTTCAGTGAACCCGCCACTGTATACCTGTTCTGTTCAGTGAACCCGCCACTGCATACCTGTTCTGTTCAGTGAACCCACCACTGTATACCTGTTCTGTTCAGTGAACCCGCCACTGCATACCTGTTCTGTTCAGTGAACCCGCCACTGCATACCTGTTCTGTTCAGTGAACCCGCCACTGTATACCTGTTCTGTTCAGTGAACCCGCCACTGCATACCTGTTCTGTTCAGTGAACCCGCCACTGTATACCTGTTCTGTTCAGTGAACCCGCCACTGCATACCTGTTCTGTTCAGTGAACCCGCCACTGCATACCTGTTCTGTTCAGTGAACCCGCCACTGCATACCTGTTCTGTTCAGTGAACCCGGCACTGCATACATGTTCTGTTCAGTGAACCCGCCACTGCATACCTGTTCTGTTCAGTGAACCCGCCACTGCATACCTGTTCTGTTCAGTGAACCCGCCACTGCATACCTGTTCTGTTCAGTGAACCCGGCACTGCATACCTGTTCTGTTCAGTGAACCCGCCACTGCATACCTGTTCTGTTCAGTGAACAGTTTTGTGTGTCAGTGTGAAGCAGTACCTTAATTACACTACCTGATTGATGTATACACATGCAAGATGTTTTAAAGCACTTTAGGCCTGTCATTTAGCATTCAATGTGATTTCTGCCCTTAAAACGCTGCTTTGCGTCAAATCCAGATTTTTCCCGGGGACTTTTGGCATGTATCCCACTCCGCCATGCCCCCCTCCAGGTGTTAGACCCCTTGAAACATCTTTTCCATCACTTTTGTGGCCAGCATAAATTTTTTTTTTTCAAAGTTCGCATCCCCATTGAAGTCTATTGCGGTTCGCGAACTTTAACGCGAACCGAACCTTCCGCGGAAGTTCGCGAACCCGGTTTGCGAACCTAAAATCGGAGGTTCGGCCCAACTCTAATGGAGGGTGGCCCCGGTGAAGCGGAAGGGAGGGAAAAGTCGGGCCGCTCTCTCCATGACTGATTGAATCCCAGTGAGGCCGCTGCTCCCCTCTCCATCACAGCGCCCCCCTCCCTGCACACCTTGCATGCCCCAAAAAACAAGCTGGCGATAAGGCAGTGTAAGGGCTAGATGATATGCCATGTTTAGTGTACCGCAAACACCCGCAAAGAGCTTTAGTGATAATGCCAGGGGAGCAAATTCTTGTTTTTACTAGTTGACACCTCCAGGACATAATTGTTAACACTAAGCACTGACTCCACCTGTCTGCAACCGCTAAAGTGCACTGTGTGGACACACTGAATAGCAATGTCACAAGATGAAAACACAGCCATTAGAAGGGCCCTGGGGTTACGTAGATGGTGAATTGGTACTGTAGCAGCAAGAAACTCCACTGGGGACACAGAACACAGGCCTAACTAACGCTTTCCCTATCTGCAGCACACTCTCCCTGATCTGCCCAGCACAGAAGCCAAACACAGACTGCTAAATGGCTGCTGTGCTGGCTTTCTGATAGGTGGGGGGTCCAGGTGGGAGGGATAGCTGATTGGCTGCCATACATCTGCTGACTCTGGGGTGAGGGGTACATTTTAGGCTCCATTATAATGTTGTCATATGTTAGCCTATCGATGCGAACAAGCATTGGTCGCCACAAACTATTCACCAGCAAACAGTTTGGGCCATCTCTACTAATGGTTAGGCAACACCGGGGGGGGGGGGGGGGGTTCTTAGGATAAGGCACCACCAGGTGGATATTCGCTTTACGAGCCGTCAGGGGAGGGTTCTGTGTGAGAGTAGGGAGAAGTTAGGTCATAGTAATCACTGTATTTGGCTATATCACTTTTATCAGCTATATCATTTTTTGTGACTATGTCCAGAGCCCTTTTACAGCCCCCCAAAAATCTCGGCTATAAAAGGCACCCTTTTATAGATGGCAAAACACATCTTGGATATATCCGGTGCGCTTTTCAAAAGAATGCCCGCCATCCCCCAAGCTTTGCAAGCTCCTCCCTGCTGCAGTTCATACATGACCCAGAGAGTTTAGAGTTGCACTTACCAACTGGATCTACACAGAATCGGCCACAACCAATGTGACAGCACTTCTTTTTGCCGGGGCAATCCCAGTCATCGCAGCACTGGAACCATTTCTTTATCGGACAAATAGGAAAAAAACAGAATTTTGGACAAAATCCTTTCTTTGAAACTGGAAAAGAAAAAAAGAAAAAAGAATATATATAATTATATATAATATATAATAAATACTATACTAATATAAATCCAAAATGTGGATGTTTGTTAATCATGCAGCAATGCTTTTGAATGAACTTTGGCACACACATAGTACATTGCCTGGGGATTCTCGTAAAAAGAAGAGGGGAGTACTAATAGCCTTCCACTCTAATGTAAATGTGGAAGTTCCTCATCAAGTGGGGGACTCCCAAGGGCGCTATTTAATTCTGGTCTACACCCTGAACAATGAAATATTTACCTTGGTAAACCTCTCTGCTCCAAATTCAGGACAAATACATTTCTTTGTTCCCTACTTAATAAATTACAAACTATTAAAAAAGGCACACTAATAATGGGAGGTGATATATAATGCTATTATTGATCCCAAGAGAAAAGATTCTATAGCTAAAATCCTTCTGTCTGACAATTTGTATGATCCGTGGAGATCTCTTCATGCTCAAGAAAAATAATTTCCTTTAACTCTCACGTCCATAAGACATTTTCACGCATAGACATGTTTTTAACGGCTAGCCTAACGCTACAGTGAATTTCGGAGGCTAAAATTAATACCATCACATGCTCAGACCATGCTTCTATTTTAATATCTGTTACAATTTCAGGGAACAGACCAGATCGTCCTTTGTGGAGACTAAACATGTCCCTGCTGAACTCCACTGCTAACCTATCCTATATTCAGGGTAAAATTGTTGAGTATTTTGAACTAAACTCGGGCCTGAAGTTAGAGTGGAGTGTCTGTGGAATGCCTATAAAGCCTATATCCCTGGATTCTTCATTCAATTAGGTGCTCGTGCAACACGACAAAAGTCAGAACAAATTAATAGCCTTCTAGATAAAATTAGAATGCTGGAGGTTCAAATTAAATCTAAATTTTCTGATCCCTTCAACCAAGAATTATTTTCCTTAAGGCACAAACTAAAACTATTATTTTGTGCAGACTACGAATACCAGATGTATAAACTGAAACTGACGCACTACTCACATAGTAATAGGGCAGGGAAATTTTTGGCTAGAAGGCTTAAGCATAAACAAGCAAAAACTAGAATTCCTAAGTTGATTCATCCTAAATCTAAATCAGTTTTATATAATCCTAAAGATATTGCCAATGCCTTCTGCGACTATTACAGTTCTTTATACAACTTGAAGGACGATTCTAATACCCCCAACCTACTCTCCCTCTGATAAGACAGTTCTTAGATAAAATCTACCTTCCCTGTAGTCCTCAACAACTAACTGCACTAAATACCCCAATCGATTCCCAGGAAATTTTGCACACTATTAAAACCCTCAAAACTAACAAATCTCCACTCCAGGACCCGACAGCTTCTCCAACGAGTACTTTAAGTGCGTCACTTGCTCCCAAATTAACGGACCTTTTTCATAACTTTATGGAACTATCTTGCTCCATGCAAGAACAATTCACTCAAGCAGTTATTTCTGTAATACTCAAACCAGGTAAGGCCACGGACACTCCCTCCAACTTTAGGCCTATTTCACTCCTCAACTCAGACACCAAAATATTTGCATTGTCCACAAATAATACTATTTTATGTGAAATTCCTTTGATTGTTATACCCTTTATGTTGTCATTAATTCTTATAGCTTCAGCTAAAGCTTCTATAACCAGGGTAAATATTAAGGGGGACAGCGTGTACCCCTGTCGGGTACCATTAGCGATATATCATTTTTCTGCAACATTCACAATAGCTGACAGCGAAGAATACAACGACATAATAGCGGAAAGTATAGGGCCAGAAAAAACAAATGTAGACACAGCACTTCTTGGAGAAAACCCAGTGAACTCTGTTGAAGGCCTTCTCTACATCCAAAGTAAGGAATAGAGAAGGCCTCCGACAGAGCTCCGTGAATCAGAAAAGGTTCAGAACTCTTTGAGTCCCATCTGAAGCCTGCCTACCTTTAGTAAACCCCACCTGGTCCCAATTTATCAATGTAGGTAAGATATCTAACAGTCTTGTGGCAAAGTAATTTCACAAATATTTTGGTGTCTGAGTTGAGGAGTGAAATAGGCCTAAAGTTGGAGGGAGTGTCCGTGGCCTTACCTGGTTTGAGTATTACAGAAATAACTGCTTGAGTGAATTGTTCTTGCACGGAGCCTAGTTCCATAAAGTTATGAAAAAGGTCCATTAATTTGGGAGCAAGTAACGTAGCAAAGCACTTAAAGTACTCGTTGGAGAAGCTGTCGGGTCCTGGAGTGGAGATTTGTTAGTTTTGAGGGTTTTAATAGTGTGCAAAATTTCCTGGGAATAGATTGGGGTATTTAGTGCAGCTAGTTGTTGAGGACTACAGGGAAGGTAGATTTTATCTAAGAACTGTCTTATCAGGGGGAGAGTAGGATGGGGGGTATTAGAATCTGACCTGCGGGTCAGCTGACGTCACTCCATGCGCCCGCCGCCGCTGATTGGCCGAGCGCAGGGGGGGCGTGCCTCAGGGTCTCCTCGGGCTCTTAAGCCCAGAGGATTCAGTAGGTCCTCGTCTGCTGTTGGGAATACTTCGTGTTAGCGCTCAGACCTTGATAGCTTAATTATCTAACTTGAAAGACTGTATATTATCTGTGTATGACTCTGGCTCATTCTGACTACTCTTCCGCTCAGTGATTTTGTACTTCTGCCCATCTGATCTTCCTGCCGACTCTGCCTGTTTAACCTTCTTGTCTCTGCCTTCTGATTTTGTACTGCATCTGCCTGTCTGTTGCCAACTCGATTAGTCTGACCACTCTACTCTCAAGTTGTATAAAGAACTCTAATAGTCGCAGAAGGCATTGGCAATATCTTTAGGATTATATAAAACTGATTTAGATTTAGGATGAATCAACTTAGGAATTCTAGTTTTTGCTTGTTTATGCTTAAGCCTTCTAGCCAAAAATTATACAGGGGGGCTGGCCAGTGTTCCTTCCTGTGATTGGGTGCCAGGGTTTAGGCTGGGAGCCCACTGATTGGCTCAATGAAGTCAGAGGTGGAGCTGGCCAGGGTTCCCCTTCGTGATTGGTTGCTAGGGATTCTGCTGGGAGCCCTCTGATTGGCTCCAGGTCATCATCTCCTTAGTTACAGTATTTCGGATCCGCATATCTGCAATATCCATGGATATCCGGGTTATGCAGCAGATCTGAATTCTAATCGGATAACGTAAAAATGTTCGGATATCCGGGTTACCCGGATATCCGGAATCCTGATTAGCAGCAGTAGTTGTAGTGACGTAATAGCTGGTGGCAGTCTGGCAGCAGAAGATTTGTTCTGTGTGGACCCTGGCAGTGGGTAGAGATTAGAGATGGCCCGAACCTCCAATTTTTGGTTTGCGAACCTCCCGTGAAAGTTTGGTTTGCGCCAACTTTAGCGAACCGCAATAGACTTGTAACAAATAGCGGGGCAGCTGAGGCGAACAGCGCCATCACCGCAACTGCCTCCGTCTCCCCTCCTGGCCAATCACCCGTGCCTCGGGCGTCTAGCACGCCGAGGATGGGTTTGTCTGCTGCCCATAAGGTTGTAGTGACGCGTGCGCGCACGCACCATCACGACCTTTATGCAGCAAAGAGGTGTCTCAGCTGACCTGCGGGTCAGCTGACGTCACTCCATGCGCCCGCCGCCGCTGATTGGCCGAGCGCAGGGGGGGCGTGCCTCAGGGTCTCCTCGGGCTCTTAAGCCCAGAGGATTCAGTAGGTCCTCGTCTGCTGTTGCGAATACTTCGTGTTAGCGCTCAGACCTTGATAGCTTAATTATCTAACTTGAAAGACTGTATATTATCTGTGTATGACTCTGGCTCATTCTGACTACTCTTCCGCTCAGTGATTTTGTACTTCTGCCCATCTGATCTTCCTGCCGACTCTGCCTGTTTAACCTTCTTGTCTCTGCCTTCTGATTTTGTACTGCATCTGCCTGTCTGTTGCCAACTCGATTAGTCTGACCACTCTACTCTCACCAGAGGGCCCTTGACTCTGGTGAGGGGCTCCGTACTGTTAGTACCCACCAGCTCCTCTGGTGAGGTATAGCTAAACCTGTCAGTACTAGAGATGTCGCGAACGGTTCGCCTGCGAACGGTTCCAGGTGAACTTTGGTGGTTCGCATTCGCCTGGACCAGGCGAACTTTTGCGGAAGTTCGATTCGCCCCATAATTCACTATGAGGGTCAACTTTGACCCTCTGCATCACAGTCAGCAGGCACATTGTAGCCATTCAGGCTACACTAAGCCCTGGAGCCCCACCCCCCTTATATAAGGCAGGCTCGCTGGCCATGACACTCACGCATGTGCCTGCTGGGAGAGCTGCTGCAGATTTTTTCTCCTAGGGAAAGATTAGTTAGGCTCTTGGCTTGCTCCTGGCTGATTGTTATTGCTAAAATAGCACCCCTCAACAGCTCTTTTGAGAGCTAATGTTTTCCTGATGTGGTTTTTTTTTGTGTGTGTGTTGCTCACTGACACTGACATTATACAGCCCTATCTGTTGCAGCTGGACCTTGGTAATTGTTATTACTGTGCCAGCCAGGCCCTGCCTAACTATCTATACTGGGACACCTACCTATGCCTACCTAACTACTGGGACACCTACCTATGCCTACCTACCTATACTGGGACACCTACCTATGCCTACCTAACTACTGGGGCACCTACTTACCTATACAGGGACCCCTACCTACCTACCTACCTATACTAGGGGACCTACCTATGCCTACCTACCTATACTGGGACTCCTACCTATGCCTACCTACCTATACTGGGTCTCCTACCTATGCCTAGCTAACTACTGGGACACCTACCTATGCCTACCTACATACCTATACTGGGTCTCCTACCTATGCCTAGCTAACTACTGAGGCACCTACCTATGCCTACCTACCTATACTGTGACTCCTACCTATGCTTACCTACCTATACTGGGTCTCCTACCTATGCCTAGCTAACTAACTACTGAGGCACCTACCTATGCCTACCTACCTATACTGGGACTCCTACCTATGCCTACCTACATACAAGAAGATAATAAGGTTGTTGCTTCATTGTGGACAGACCAAATTTGATCAGCTTGACAATCACTGTTTTTCTATCATTGAGCTACCACAGCCCGGCGACCATATGGGCTGGAAAACTGCCACGGCCTGCACTCTGGCCATGTTGCGCACCAGTCCAGCATGGCCGTCACTACGCAAACAGCTGTTTGCGGTGCATTACACAGTGAGTTTGGTGTGTCAGTGTGAAACAGTTCTCTAACTACACTCCCTGATTGATGCATACACATGCAAGATGTTTGAAAGCACGTTAGGCCTGCAATTTAGCATTCAATGTGATTTCTGCCCTTAAAATGCTGCTTTGCGTCAAATCCAGATTTTTCCCCAGGACTTTTGGTATCTATCCCACTCAGCCACCTGGGGGTCCAGGTGTTAGACCCCTTGAAACATGTATTCCATCACTTTTCTGGCCGGCATAATTTTTTTTTAGTTTTCAAAGTTTGCCTCCCCATTGAAGTCTATTGCGGTTCGCAAACTTTTACGAAAACCGAACCTTCCGTGGAAGTTCACGAACGGGGTTCGCGAACCGAAAATCGGAGGTTCGCGACATCTCTAGTCAGTACTACTGTTGCACCAATCACTATACGTTGCTATTAGCTATTACTTCTGTTGCCTGCTATACTTGTATTATTGGTGATTCTGCAGATCACCATATAATCAGGTATAGTGGGGGGGGGAGGGATTAGCTGTAACGCAGGTGATAAATTAAACAGGAAGTGTAGGCCCAAAGCCCTAATCTTGGTGGATGGCTGTTTCACTTCACTTCACTGCTGGGAATTGTGAGCTCTGATTATATTATATTGCTGTTGTTTGTAAATTGTGTTTTGCTACTTTGATATCTGGTAGGCTTGTGCATTGCGGTTCATCAGATATCTAGCAGCAAGTGTTAGTTTTTAAAAGTTTTTAAAAGTACATTTTTTTTTCTTATTATTTTTTTTTCTTATTATATTCTTATACTGCAGATCACCTAATAACCAGATAACTGTTATTGCTGACACAGATCATTACAGAACAGCAGACCAAAATGTCTATGGAGACACTGTGCAGTCAGGTCAAACTTTTGACCACGGCCGTTAACGACCTAACCAACACGGTCAACGCCCAACAGACACAGATCAACCAGTTGTCTGAGGTGGTGCGTACCCTTCAAGCACCTAATGCACCAGTGCCATCCCCTGTTGTTTTGGAGCCCAGGGTACCTCTCCCTGGAAAGTTTTCAGGGCACAGGTCTGATTTTCAAAATTTCAGAAATCGTTGCCTTTCGTATTTTGAGTTACAACCTACGTCATCAGGGTCTGAGACTCAGGGAGTGACTTTTATTAAAACTTTATTATCTGGGGATTCGCAGACGTGGGCTTACAGTCTCCCTAGTGGTCATGAGGCATTGGCATCAGTTCAGGATTTTTTTAAGGCCATGGCGATTATATACGACGATCCCGATATAGCAGTTACTGCTGAGAGGAAACTCAAAACCCTCAGGCAGGGGCATAACACCGTTGAGACGTATGCTGCAGAATTTAGAAGGTGGGCTGTGTCGGCTAGATGGGGAAAGTTTGCCCTTTTGGATTGTTTTTTAATGGGATTATCTGACGCTGTTGCTGATATTATGTTAAGTCATCCAGAACCTAAAACTGTTGACAATGTGATCTCATTGGCAGTTAAAATAGATCGCCGGGTTCGTTATCAAAGGCAAACTCGAGGTAGATTCTCGGGGAGATTTGTCCCTATCACCTCCCCTTCTCCGTCTCCTTCTCCTCCTCAGGATGAGCCAATGCAAATCGGACATTCCAAATAGTCAGAGGTAGAGAAAAATCAGAGACGAACAGAGATGCTCTGCTTATACTGTGTGGAGAAGGGTCACTTGGTACAGAATTGTCCCAAGAAGGCGGAAAACTATGCCGCCTAGGCATAGCTAGACGTACTACCCTAGGCGAGCCTGTGTTACCTCTAAATGAGAATCGTTTACTTCTCCCGTGTTCTATTACCTGGGAAGATTGGGTTTTGTCTACCCAGGCATTTATAGACTCGGGATCAGCAGCCAATTTTATAGATTATGATTTCGCTATGAGGTTAGGAGTTCCCTTTGTTTCTTTGAACAGACAGATTTTTGTTACTGCAGTGGATGACTCTCCACTTCAGGGGAAACAACCTCTGTCCCAGACTCCTGTATTGTTATGTCAGGTGGGGGTACGTCATAAGTAGCAAATACACTTTTTTGTGCTCAAAATGGCCACTTCCACAGTGATCCTTGGTATGCCATGGCTGCAAAAGCACTCCCCTCAGATTGACTGGAGTTCCGGGCAGTTATTAAGCTGGTCCTCCTTTTGCCATCATAATTGCATGGAGAAAGTTGCTGTTTGCATCACCAAGGTTCAAATGGAAGGATTGCCCGCACCATATATTGAATTCGCTGATGTCTTTGTCCTAAAGCGGCAGACAAACTTCCTCCGCATAGAAGTTTTGACTGTCCCATTGACTTAAGACCAAGTTGTATGCCCCCTAGAGGTCATTTATATAACCTTTCTGGTCCTGAAAAACTTGCTATGCAGGATTACATTAAGGAAAACTTGGCCAAGGGGTTCATCCGTCCTTCGAAGTCCCCGGCCTGAGCAGGATTCTTTTTTGTACAAAAAAAGGACGGTGGGCTTAGGCCATGTATTGACTACAGAGAATTAAACAGCATTACCATAAAGAATCGTTACCCACTCTCTTTAATTGATGACTTGTTTTCCCAGGTTACTGAAACTTGACCTAAGAGGGGCATACAACCTGGTACGCATAAGGGAGGGTGACGAATGGAAGACGGTGTTCAACACGCCCGACGCGCACTACGAGTATTTAGTCATGCCCTTCGGGTTGTGTAACGCTCCCGCCATCTTCCAGGAGTTGATCAATGAGGTCTTCAGATAAGTCCTAGGGCAGTTCGTCCTAGTATACCTGGACGACATACTTATTTTCTCACCCAACTTGATGGAGCACAGGGAGCATGTAAAGTTTGTTTTAAGAAAACTTAGGCAGAACTCTTTATATGCAAAATTAGAGAAATGCCTCTTTGAAGTGTCTGAAAAACAAAAGTTTGCTTTCCTAAAACAGAAAGAACTTGCGATAATTCAGGTTGGAGTGAGCTCGAGATGTCTCCCAGGCACCACTGCTGAATATATGCAAATTAACCATTGTACCCTTAGAAGCTAAACACACCTCCAGAACCACTGGAATGCAATGATGTGTCAGCTTGTGAATAAGTACAGAGCCATAATAATCCAACATGCATACAGACTGTTTCGGATTGTTTGATCCTCATCAGTGCATGGCATGGATTAATTTGGCTCTATGGAGTAGGGCTTGTAAATCCGAGAGGCACAGACTAACCAGCAAGCTCATGGTGACCCAGAACTCATTGGGGTGTGTAAGGGACTACAATGGTCCTAAAAGCCCCCTTGTGTCTGAGGTTCCCTTTTTGGGATATATCATTTCTACCACTGGTTATTTCCATGGACCCCAAAAAAGTATCGGCTGTGCTGGAGTGGCCACAGCCTTTCGGGCTGAAGGCACTCTGAAAGTTCCTTGGCTTTCCCAATTATTATAGAAAATGTATCAAGGAATTTTCTTCCGTGGTGTCACCTCTCACGGAGCTTACCAAGAAGGGGGCAGACACTTATAATTGGTCAGCCAGAAGCGCAGTCTGCCTTTTCATCATTGAAAAAGTTGTTTTGCTCCGCCCCCATTTTGCGGCATGTGGAAGTCACTTATCCCTTTATAGTGGAGGTGGATGCATCAGAGATTGGGGTTGGGGCTGTGCTGTCTCAACACTTCGGTCTTCAGAGCAGACTGCATCCGTGTGCATTTTTCTCTCAGAAGTTTTCTCCCGTTGAGAGAAATTATGATATTGGAAACCGAGAGTTGTTAGCCATCAAACTGGCATTTGAGGAATGGCGTCATTGGCTCGAAGGGGCAGAACATACGATTACAGCCTATACTGACCACAAGAATTTGGAATATATTGAGGAGGCCAAGAGACTTAGCCCCCGACAGGCTCGCTGGTCTTTATTTTTCTCAAGATTCAGATTCATTATTACCTACAAGCCAGGAAGTAAAAACATCAAGGCAGATGCCCTGTCTAGATGTTTTGAGCCTGAGACAGTGCAGCCACCAACCCCTGAGAACATCCTGCCCGAGAAAGTTGTCTTAGCAGTCACCGAGACATGGGAGGATTGGTTTTCTACATTGGGTCCCTACCAACAGGACATTCCCGAGGGGAAACCGGATGGGGTTCTGTTTGTGCCTCTTCATTATCACTTGCAACTTTTACAATTGTTCCATGCACATAAGAATGCAGGGCATCCTGGGGTGGCTAGAATGCAGGATTTGCTTGTGAGATGCGTCTGGTGGCCGTCTCTGGTCTCGGATTGTATGGAGTTCATCGGAGATTGCTCAGTCTGTGCCAGTAATAAACCATCCAGACAGGCTCCTGTGGGCATGCTCCAGTCATTGCCAATGCCTATGCAACAATGGACCCATCTGTCCATGGATTTTGTGGGCGAACTTCCTAGGTCTGAGGGTAAAACTGTCATCTGGGTGGTAGTCGACAGGTTCAGCAAAATGGCTCATTTTATTCCGCTGAACGGACTCCCCTCAGCCAAAGAATTGGCAGATCTCTTCATCCAACACATTTTTCGGTTGCATGGGACACCAGAAAATGTGGTGTTAGATAGGGGAGTCCAATTCGTATCCAAATTCTGGAGAGCTTTTTGTCATCATCTGGGAATGAACCTGTCATTCTCATCCGGCTATCACCCACAGACCAATGGACAAACCGAAAGGGTCAATCAATCACTAGAACAATTCTTTAGGTGCTATGCAGCTGATGCCCAGTTGGAATGGGCGAAATTCTTGCCGTATGCAGAATTCGCACATAACAATCTTAAAAGTACCTCATCAGGCTTCCCTCCCTTCCAGGTGGTCTCGGGGAGATCTCCTAAAATCTCCCCATTGCCAGTGGTGTCCTCTCCTCTTCCTGCGATGGTAGATTGGCAGGAATCCCTTAGGGAGATCTGGACTATGTTTAAAAGAAATCTGGAAAAGGCTTTTTTCACCCAGAAGAAGCAGGCTGATAAGAGATGGTCAGTGGAATGGGAATTTGTACCCGGAGACATGGTTTGGGTTTCAACCCGGCATTTGGCCCTGAAGCAACCTTCAGCTAAGTTGGGCCCCAGGTTTATAGGCCCATACCCCGTGTCCAAAAAGATTAATGATGTCACGTATGTCATTTCGCTGCCATCTTGTATGAGAGGTACAAAGTAGTTTCATGTGTCTTTGTTGAAGCCGGCCGTGCATGTGGATTCCTCCATGTGGTTATTGATGGTGAGCCTGAGTACGAAATTGAGCGAATTTTGGATTCTCGCTGGTTGCGCAATTCGCTTCAATATTTGGTTCATTGGAAGGGGTATGGGCCTGAAGAGAGGTCTTGGGTGCCGGATCGTCGCATGCACGCTGAGGATTTGAAACGTGAATTTCATGGTTTACACCCTGATAAGCCATGTGGGACGTGTCTGGAGTCCACACCTCAAGAGGGGGTACTGTAACAGATAGCGGGGCAGCTGCGGTGAACAGCGCTGTCACTGCAGCTGCCTCCGTCTCCCCTCCTGGCCAATCACCCGTACCTCGGGCATCTAGCACGCCGAGGACGGGTTTGTCTGCTGCCCATAAGGTTGTAGTGACGCGTGCGCACGCGCACCGTCAAGACCTTTATGCGGCAAAGAGGCGTCTCAGCTGACCTGCGGGTCGCCGACACTGATTGGCCGAGCGCAGGGGGGTGTGCCTCAGGGTCTCCTCTGGCTCTTAAGCCTTGAGGATTCAGTAGGTCCTCGTCTGCTGTTGCGAATACTTTGTGTTAGCACTCAGACCTTGATAGTTTAATTATCTAACTTGAAAGACTGTATATTATCTGTGTATGACTCTGGCTCGTTCTGACTACTCTTCCGCTCAGTGATTTTGTACTTCTGCCCATCTGATCTTCCTGCCGACTCTGCCTGTTATACCTTCTTGTCTTTGCCTTCTGATTTTGTACTGTATCTGTCTGTCTGTTGCCAACTCGATTAGTCTGACCACTCTACTCTCACCAGAGGGCCCTTGACTCTGGTGAGGGGCTCTGTACTGTTAGTACCCACCAGCTCCTCTGGTGACGTATAGCTAAACCTGTCAGTACTACTGTTGCACCAATCACTATACGTTGCTATTAGCTATCACTTCTGTTGCCTGATATACTTGTATTATTGGTGATTCTGCAGATCACCATATAATCAGGTATAGTGTCTGGATTATTGTTGATACTGCAGATCACCTAATAACCAGATAACTGTTATTGCTGACATTGATCATTACAAGACTTCAATGGGGAGGCGAACTTGGAAAACTAGAAAAAATTATGCTGGCCACAAAAGTGATGGAAAAGATGTTTCTAGGGGTCTAACACCTGGAGGGGGGCATGGCGGAGTGGGATACATGCCCAAAGTCCCGGGGACAAATCTGGATTTGACGCAAAGCAGCGTTTTAAGGTCAGAAATCACATTGAATGCTAAATTGCAGGCCTAAAGTGCTTTCGAACATTTTGCATGTGTATACATCAATCAGGGAGTGTAATTAGAGTTCTGCTTCACACTGACACACCAAACTCACTGTGTAACGCAGCGCAAACAGCTGTTTGCATAGTGACGGCCGTGCTGGACTGGTGCGTACCATGACGAGCTTGGTCTTCCTCACTCAGTGATGTCAGGTAATGTGTGACTTCCTTCTCAACTTTCAATGGTTCTTTCTCTACCATTGTTAAAGCTTACATCTATTTTTTTAAATACTTGTTCTGCTTGCTGTTCAGTACCTGCAACGAGAATCTTTTATGGAGGGCAAGTCTGCCATTGTGAGTGACCACGGGTAATGGCCGGGGAATACTGGTTTGATTCCGGTCCGAAGTGGGAGCCTAAGAAACAGCTACCACCACCACACATCCAAGGAAGGCAGCAGGCACACTTTCAGCAAAGGAGCAGGAACGGCTAACACACATCCAAGGAAGGCAGCAGGCACGCTTTCAGCAAAGGAGCAGGAACGGCTAACACACATCCAAGGAGGCAGCAGGCACGCTGTGGGCAAAGGAGCAGGAACGGCTACCACACACATCCAAGGAGGGCAGCAGGCATGGCAGCACGTCCTGAGGTAGTGACCAAAAATAACAATACAGGAGGACTTTTGAGGCCCTGCTGTATATGTGATATGAATCAACTTTAAATCCTTTAATGAAAATCTCTTATGGAGGGCAAGTCTGCCATTGTGAGTATAGGTATTACAATGTGCACCTGTCACACATAGACAGGTAGCGGACAGGCACAGTGACACTGCATGTGCTCAACTCACGTAGGTAGGTGGGTGCACTGTATAATAGGTATGTAGGTGGGTCCCCTGTATAATAAGGAGGGCTGCCATGATGAGACATATCATCTTAGCTTGCTGAATGCTCACTGAGAGACATGCTCCAGTGCTGGTGGCCTACCAAGGGCTGTACCCAGTTATAAACCTAAAGCTGTTCAGTGATTAACCCCATTCACTGCTATCACTACACTATTGTTAAATCGTTAATTAGCTTGATTGATGTCATAGTGTGACAGTCAGAGTGTGTGCTCCAGTGCTGCTGGGCCCAGTAGCAAGGGCTGTAAACAGTGATAAGCTGTTCAGTGATTAACCCCTTCACTGTCACTACACTATTGTTAAATCATTAATTAGCTTGATGTCATTTGTGTGACAGTCAGAGTGTGTGCTGCAGCTGCTATGTGTCTGTGTGTGTGCTGTGCACAGACCAGGCCAGCTGCTGCCTGCTGGCCAGCTATTAGCCTTAGGTATAGGTTAGGTTGGGGATTAGCGGATAGGATGACTGTGTTATTGTGTAGTTAACACTGTAGTACTGCAATCATTGCTAGTAGTTGTTAGAGTAGTAGTACTACTGTGTTAGCTTTCTACAGAACTGCTATGCTGTGAGCAGTGCCAGTGTGACAGTTAGTGTGCACTAGTGTCTTCTCCTCTGTTGTCTGACTGTCACTCGGCAGTCGGCACTAGTTGCCACTTGACATGTGGCAAGTGCCACATGACACGAGGCAAGTGCCACGTGGCAAGTGACATGTGCCAAGTGCCAATTGCAATGTGCCATGTCTGGCATGCTCCAGGCACACGTTACACCTGCTGCTGCTGCATTGCCCTGCTCCTGCTGCCTGTGCTGCTCCCACCACCAGGCCAGGGTGCCACAGGCCACTGATACCACCTATATTTAACCCAAAACCCAATTGCTGCGTCATTTTTTGGAGGTGTCTTGGCTGAAAACTGTCATCTCCCAGTTGTGCATTGGACACAATGTGGGCTGCACGACCGCTGTCTGGAACCTCCTGATGTTAATTTACAGCCATTTATTTTTGTATTATACCTCTCCACATAAACAATTGCTGTTTTTCTTAAAAAAACTTCATGCATCATTTACTATAAAAGACGTTTTGGAAGCAATTTAAAGGCCACTTCCAGATTTCAATCCGGATAATGGGTTTGGATATCTGGATAGACTCGGATTTCCAAACGGTTCCAATCCAGATATCTGGATTTATCCAGATTTTTTGCTATCCGGATCCGGAACAACCCGAATATCAAAAAGAGGTATCCGAGCACCATCCTACCTAATAATAGGCACGTGTCCCTGCGTCTGTCCATGTGTCAGTGCCTTTTAGCACTGCGCATCTGCAGGGACATGACGCAGAGGCACTGGCGAGAGCTGGAGGAGGACGGGGCTAGAATGAGCGGGAGGTTGCGGGCATGCACGGCGGGGATGCGCGATGTGAGGGCACGCCTGCTGTGGCGAGGACTGACCTAGACCCAGTTTTAAATGGGCTTAGGTCGCCTAGTTAGGAATGATGCAGTAGAGATGGCCAGAATGCTTCGCAAGCGCGGCGAGCAAAGATCAGGCATTCGTGATTGCAGCGAGCGCATTCGACCCGCCCCCATACATCATCATTGGGATAAACTTTGACCCCTTACATCACAGTCAGCAGGCACATGTCAGCCAATAAGCCTGCACTCACTCAAAGACCCCCCTGGCCCCTTTAAAAACGCTGCAGTGCCCACCTTGTTCCAGTCTGTCCTCAGCTGGAATAATAAGAGGAAGGGGCAGAGCTTGCTGGAGATAGGGAAAGTGTTAGCTAGGCCTGTATGTTTTGATCCTCACTCACAGACTTGTTTTTAACCACTTCAGGAGCACAGGCTTACGCCCCCTAGTGACCAGGCTCTTACAATTTAGACCACTGCTGCTTTAAGGGCTCGCTGCAGGGCTGTATAACCTAGCACACAAATGATTCCCCCTCCTTTTCTGCCCACCAACTGAGCTTTCTGTTGGTGGGCTCTGATCCCTGCCGGCATGTTTTTTTGTTTTGTTTGTTTATTCATTTGTTATTTTTTTATAATACATTTTAATATTTTTTTTAATTATTTTTACATCCCGCCTTTTCTCCCTCTCCCCGCCAGCCAATCACAGCATTGGCTTATTCATTCCGAGTCTTCTGACTGGCTTAAAATTACTGATTATTAGTATAGCTGAAGCTTTGCAGAATTAGGCCTCTTGCACACTACATGTGTTTCCGATTACGATTTGCGATTTTTACTCGATTTTACAACTGATTCCGATTTGTGATTTTTAATCGGTACTTGTTTTGATAGCAACCAGGGAAAATCGAAATCACAAATCAGATTTGCAGCGTGCAGGGGGCCTTACAGGGGCGTCTGTGAAAATCCGCTTACCGCACTCCAACTTGTGCCTTCTCCATTCTGATGCGGAAATGCAATTTCCAGTTGTAAATGCGTAAATGTCAATTCTGTGTAATCTGAATGAGAATTCCTAGTGGCTGGATCTAGGTGGGGTGACTGACTTGTAGTGATGTATCGTTTGTGGACTGCACCTACTGACTGTCAACTGAAACACATATTTCTGGATACCTGGCAGTGGCTCAATGCATTTCTTTCCACAGAATTCACAGCACTTCCATCTTCCAGGACAATGAAAATCATTTTCACATTGATTTACTACGGGACTGATTGGCATAGGGCATCTTGTGGGAGGCACCGGGCAAATTCCATATTTCCCTGTGGAGAGATTGCAAAGATGGACAATCAGTAATGTTCTACACATCACGCAGGCACAGTTTATACATCCATATATTCTGCTCATTGTTTATCACAGATGATGGATATGGTGGTTGTAAAATACAGACGTTAGAGTTGTAATTATCTATCCTATGTATTAAAACTGCTGTGTCCCTGTGTGTGTGTGTCCATACTTTTTTGCTACTGCGTATGTGCGCAGCATGGACAGCCATTGGGACAGGAGGATGGGGCCAGGGAGCTGTGCAGGCAGGCAGGCGCGCATGCACACTGACATTAGAGATGGCTCGAACCTCCGATTTTCGGTTCGCGAATGCAAACTTGCAAAAAAGACTTCAATAGACTTCAAAGGGCAGGCAAACTTTCATAACTACAAACACTGTTTCTGGGCACAAAAGTGATGGAAAAGATGTTTCAAGGGGTCTAACACCTGGACCAGTGCAGTTGTGATATTTTAGCTGTTCCTATTTAATTAGCAATGACTTGATCCCCACTTATGATGATATATATATATATATATATATATATATATATATATATATATATATAATTTAACCAGTTCGGCCTATTCGGGCGCGCTCCCGCATTCGCTCCCGCCGCCCGCCGCTACCCCCCGGATCAGTGAATGGGAATATAATTCCCATTTGCCGATCTAACTTCCCTGCAGAAAAAACGATGCTTTCTATTGAGAGAGCGCAGTATTTCTGCCCCAGGAAACTTCTCCGTCTTCTGTTAGTTCCTGGATGCGAGATCCAGGACTTTTTTGACTGTAGTAGTAAACTGCACCCACATACATTTTTCATTAAACAATTATATTATTTTACATTTAAAATTAGCTGTTTCCCTCCCACACCAAAAATTACCCACATACATATTTTATTAAGGGAAAAAAAATACAATAACAAAAACAACATAAATAGTTACCCAAGGGTCTGAACTTGTTAAATATGCATGTCAAGAGAGTATGTTGTTATATTATTTTAAATTATAAGCTTATAAATAGTGATGGACGCAAATTGAAAAAAATGCACCTTTATTTCTAAATGAAATATCGGCACCATAAATTGTGAT
Organism: Hyperolius riggenbachi; assembly: GCF_040937935.1. Taxonomy (NCBI): domain Eukaryota; kingdom Metazoa; phylum Chordata; class Amphibia; order Anura; family Hyperoliidae; genus Hyperolius; species Hyperolius riggenbachi. The sequence goes on along the minus strand of NC_090649.1, from coordinate 5,724,777 downwards.
AGGGACATCATTTAAACGGTGTAATAACCGGGACAGATGGGCAAATAAAATACATGAGTTTTAATTACAGTAGCGTATATTAATTTCAAACTATAATGGCCAAAACCTGAGAAATAATGTTTTTTTTTCATTTCTTTCTTAATCTTCCTGTTAAAATGGATTTAGAAAAAAAATAATTCTTAGCAAAATGTTCCCTCCAAAGAAAGCCTAATTAGTGGCGGAAAAAAAACAAGATATAGATAAATTCATTGTGATAAGTAGCAATAAAGTTATTGGCAAATGAATGGGAGGTGAACGTTGCTCGGATGCATGAGATTTCCGACACTGCGGTGCTGAACCAGATATATATATATATATATATATATATATATATATATATATATAATCAGATGTAGTAGTGCCTGAATCACACGCCTGGAACAAGCATGCAGCTAATCCAGCCACACTTCAGTCAGAGCACCTGATCTGCATGCTTGTTCAGGGGTTATGGCTACAACCATTATAGCCAAATAGATCAGCAGGGCAGCCAGGTAACTGGTATTGTTTAAAAGGAAAAAAATATGTCAGCCTCCATATACCTCTCACTTCAGCTGTCCTTTAAAATGTACCGCAGCTAAATGTCATTTTGCAAAATTTAAAAAACTTATTTTTTTTCTTTGAATTTTTTAAAAAATTGTTTTACTTATGATTTACAAGGTCATTTTGAAAAAGTTTCTTTTTTGACTTGTTCCCACAATTCTCCCCAATGTGCCTGGACAATGTGGGGAAGAATGATAGCGTTTGTGAGGGCGTGGCAATTAATCGCTGTCTGCGGTGTTGCCTTTAATCTAGATTCTGCTGAATGTTGTCAGATTGGGAATCCAGCAATCCCGACCACCACTAACAACCAGCAAGCACAGAACAATGCAAAGTACTATATATATATATATTTCTAGATGTTAGTGAGCCCTGCTGACTGCGTTACCTGGTAGGACACATTTCTTCCCGCACTGATTGCAGCATTTCATCACTGGTTGTGTACAGTTGTCGTCATACTGACACACGTCCGGATTATTCTGTACACAAGTCACTGGTGGTGGGCACGTTCCATACCTCTCTGTGGAGAGAAGACAGATACCATCAATCAGTAACACTGTAACGTGACATACTCACACGCAATAACTATCGGCCAGTATTGACCATTTCAGCTGACGATCCATGTTGCTCAGACACCCCTTTTCAAAATCCGAATTGAATGCGGATGCGGATACCTAGAAATCCGATCCGAATTGGATATCCGAATTCAAACTTTTTGGTATTCGAATCAGAATCGGATCTCCGAACCAGTATCAGAGATATCCGCCCGGATTCAGATATCCGAGTAGAAAACCGGAAGTGGCCTTTAAATTGCTTCTAAAACTTTTTTTAGAGTAAATGAGGCAAGTAGCATCATGTTTTTTTAAAGGTGAACACTAATTTATTATGTGGGGACTTAAAATTTGTTGCCAGACGAATGACTTTCTTTTGTTGTGTTTAAAGATTATTAAAAACATTTTTTTACATAAAAAATCTTTATGTTATGCGGGACTAGGGGTGTGTTGGGGGGGTGGTTAGGGGTGTGGCCTAAGTGTCCCAGTTTCTATTTCCAAAATGTTGGGAGGTATGGTGGTGTGTGTACAGTGTGTGTGTGTGTGTGTGTATGGTGTGTGTGTGTGTGTGTGTGTACAGTGTGTACAGTGTGTACAGTGTGTGTGTGCGTGTGTGTGTGTGTGTGTGTGCACAGTGTGTGTGTATGGTGTGTGTGTGTGTGTGTGTGTACAGTGTGTACAGTGTGTACAGTGTGTGTGTGCGTGTGTGTGTGTGTGTGTGTGTACAGTGTGTTTGTGTATCTGTGTACTGTGTGTGTATCTGTGTACAGTGTGTGTGTGTGTGTGTGTACAGTGTGTGCGTGTATCGGTGTACTGTGTGTGTATCTGTGTACAGTGTGTGTGTGTAGTGTGTGTGTGTGTGTGTGTAGAGTGTATGTGTGTAGAGTGTGTGTGTGTGTGTATGTGTATCTGTGTACTGTGTGTGTGTCTGTGTGTGTGTGTAAGTGTGTGTGTGTGCGATATTGCATAGTGTGTGTGTGTGCAGTGTGTGTATATGTGATGGTGGT